>NC_051157.2:134067550-134365338 GCF_013339745.2 Dermacentor silvarum
AGCTGCGCTGAAAATGCCATGCTATGCGCACCGACGAACGACGTTCCCGACTGCGCGCCGACGAGTGCCCTCTGCCATGGAGGAAGGAAACCCTCTACACAAGCTCATGTTTCCCGATGTATTGCCAGATGGCGTCCTTGTCTCACGCAGCGCCTCCTCAATTTTATAAATGCCAGCCAGATGCGGCCGATTCAACATAAAGGAAGCGCTGTCTCAGGCAGGGCAAAACATAAATGGCCGCTTGATGAAATAATGCGGTAAAATGAAATCTGTTCAAACAAACCTCCATTGCATTTATCATGCCAGGACGGAAATGGTACCAGAACAGCATCACGGGTGGCCGCGGATCAGACCAGCACTCATGTAGTACGGCCGGCAGAAGACTATCGTCTTTCGACGACATTTGCAGCGAAGCACGCAGATACGCGGCAATTTTTTCCTTCCTTCCTTCCTTCGGCGTTGGTGACTGTTGCCGGTGCCTCAGGCGGCGGCTCGGATGTTTTCGACGAGATCATAACAGGACACTCGTCGAGCATCGTCGGAAGTCTTTACCGCCTTCTCGCCTCTCAACGTTTTTATATAAATAAGTTTCTGTTTGTAGATATGTGCTTACTCTTCCTTAAGCAACTTCTTTACGTGCAACCCTTGCACGCTACATTAACAATATTGCTGACCCGGACGTGATTCGCTTACTAACGGAATGAACAAGCATGGTGTCAGCGCGCACAAGCAAACATGAATAGATCACAGTCGATGACCGCACACGACCGCTGTCAAAACGCTGGCGTAAGCGAGCGCGCCAGCAGCAGCGAGCGAACGTTCTTGCGGTCTATCGCTTCCACGGAAACATAGCGTCGAAAGCACAGCGTATACAAAGGTAGGAGCCGTGTTGCAGATGGCTTTCAAGATACGATGCGCGCGACCGCCCGCCGCCACGCAAAGTACAAGTTGCTCGCAGAGAAGAAGCAGCACGTTCTCCCTCCTGCGCTGCCTCCCCGCTTTCTTCCTTTCGCCTGCGAGATTCCACTTCCCCTTGCGCACGGTCCCAAGATTGGCATTTGGTGCCGCAGCTAAACATCGCCCCCCCCCCTCCTTCCATCCCATCTCCCCCCTGGCCTTTCGCGCCACGGAAGATGTCGCGTTTGCTCTCCGCCGTGCATTCGCTGCCCGTGAAAGTGAGTGTCCCTCACGTGCTTTCACGCGCACACACATCAGACAGCGCGCGGCGATGATTTACAGCGTAAGCTGTTATGGGCTCATTCCAATAGCTGTTTCGGGTCGCAATGATGCCGCCGCCGCTGCCCCGTAGCCGCTATCGCATGCGAAAAAAAGTACCCGCTCTCCTCCGCGATCGAACCCAGGCCCGCTGCGTGGAGGCGGATACTCTACCACTGAGCCACGCAAGCGCTTGCTATCCGAGAGCGGGAAAATGTACTATAAGCACGCCCTATGCAGGCGCGCAGACGACGAGATGCGATTCAGACGCGGAACGCAAACAACGCGGTCCCAAGCGTCCGCTGGTACGGTGGCCCATCTAATTAAGGCGCCGGCACACGCAACCTTCAAGACACTGTAAATTTTGCTGCCGCCTTAACCAGATGGCGCTAACATACCGACGGACGCTCGGGAGCATGCTGATTGCGCTAGATTGGGCGCGTTGCAATGGGAGCAAATGTTATAGCCGCAGTTGCATTGTCGGCTGCTTGACTGGGCCGAACGACGCTAGCCATCGGCGATGGAAGGCGTCGGCTTGCACGCGCGACGGCGTCCCAAGCGCGTTCCTGACGCATTCACTCAAATTACTATACTTGCGGACAACTTTCTGTGGCAATGAAGGGAAAGCTACGGCCGCGTGGGTGCTGCACATGTGTTGGCGCGCCAAGTAGTCCGGCAGCGTTTGACAGTGCTTTTGGTTGCTCGGAACGGACGCTGAATCGACGCATCTTTCACGTGCGACGGTTTCGCGTTTGCCCAGACGCGAAAGGGAAAAGCCGCAAAATAAGTAAACTTTTACGCTCAGTGGTGTGTTCTGTCTTATGTAACTGTTATTAATAAGCTCTTTATGTTTTCTCTTCCCCGGCCTAAACGAACGTGGATTAAAATGCAGAACTCTTTTCAGAAGCGCTCTCACTTGTGCGCGCTTTGCCTCCGTAGCTTTCCCTTCATTGCCACAGAAAGTTGTCCGCGAGTATAGGTGGTACTGTCGAAACGCTCCTCTAGCTTACGCTGTGACTGTGCTGCGTGTGCCGCGCAGGCCTGGCATTTTTATCGCCCTTGGACTCTATACGGAACCTCACGGCGACGGCAACGGCACCGACGACGCCGACGGCAGAAATCCGCTTGGGGTGTGCATATAATTTCTATCGCAATAAATACATATTGCTTGAGAGCGTCGCAGTGGTAATTGATAAATTCTTAAGAACATCTTGAATGTAAAACGATGTTACCTGCACGAAAAGGAGGAACTCGGGGCTCTCGATAAAGAATAGAATTTGCAACAAATTTAGGAAGCACTAGACGCAAGCGTATATATATATATATAATGCTTCTCTAAGAGGATCAGGGGGTGGAACTTGTCAGCTGGACCTACCGAGAAGAGCACGCAACCAAAGTCTAGTACAGGACGAACGTACAATACGAGATTATCATCGGGTGTGTATATCTTCTCAACGCTACTGGACGACTGCTCAGCCTACGCAAAATGTCCATTGCACGGGTACGTTTTCCATTCACATCATCTATGTCTGGGCGCCAGTTGAGAGAGGAGTTATAAATGGCTCCAAATTATTTATTACACTCTACTACCGTCTTCCGTAGCCTCCTCCTTCTAGCATTCGGCTTCTTCATATCTTTACTAGATGTAGCTGACGTCATCTTGTTTTAATGAGGGATGGCATAAGATCTGTTATTGAGATAGCCAAATCAGAAATATGAAATAAAACTGAACGAATCTGCATAATGCTGAACTGAACTAATAGCTTCAGAATGCTGGATCATTATGAAGCTAAAGGGTTTGGTTTAATACAGAGCACTGGCTAAGTGCGGATAGGTAAGAGCTGGCCGAAAAACCAATTCTTTTAACTTCACCGCAATTCACATTATTTATTTAAATATTTTCTCTCTCTCTCTCTTCTACTTCGCTACTGAGAGGCGCTAGTTCCACTAACAAATACGACTCACGTATTTACTTCTCGAATGGAGATTTCTCGCTCGCACCTCAGATTATTCACTCCAACAAACACGAGAAAAAACAGTCTAAGGCTTGCTGGTTATAATTTCGTAAGCTGACGTGTAACTGCTTCTATTTACGGGCGAAGCTGTACTTTCCTTACGGAAATGCTTTCGGTTATAAGAATAATAAAAATAGTTTACGATGGTTTATTACCCAACTGCAATATCATAAAAAAACATTTTAGGAATATTTTTGTCATAGTTTCACGAGATATGACTTTTCCCACTGGATGTGATGCAAATTTCACCTAAGCTTATTAGATATTTTTTCTTCTCCTTTGTTGCTTTAGAAGACCTCAGCTCTGGCACGGCTTATACGATCACTGTGCGTCAAGGCAACAGCGACCACCCTCCCATCTAGCATCGCACAATGCACATTTAGATCGCCACCCTGCTTTTATCAGAGCTACGCTCGTCGAATATCAAGCAGCCCTTTAATTTTGAAGCTCTCGTAATTCTTGCGGAAATCCTTTCGTCAGCAGAATCCGGACATTGAATTCTAACGAATGAATACGCCTACTGGAACCAACTATTACAGCGCATATATCCGCGTCACGGGCTAACAATAGCACTTGTGAGCGTCCCGCCATCTCTCAAACCATGCGTATCCGTTTGTATCATCGGAGAGCTTCTGTACTGAGTTATCGCGCCTATCTTTGTCAGATGGTTGTGAGCAATTCCTATACTATCGGAAGCGAGGCTGCCACAAAAATAGGGCTTAGGAAATCGCACTTCGTGTGTGAGATTTCACTGCATATAAATAGGTTCATTTTCTCAACTATTGCGACATTTCGCGCTCTGCAGCGGATACCATGTCAACTGCAAAACAATTTGGCCCACCATCAGCACGACAAGTCGGTTCACTAAATGGCTAAAACCAGTCTGGTGGCCACGTTTTGTGAAATGTGTTTCCTACCGAGCGCGAAGGGCTTTAGCAGAAACTCAATAGCAGCAGCTAAGAGCTATTGCTCACTGTCGCGTGGGGCCCGCAAGACCCGCCCTATGGGCACCGTTCACTGTACAGATGGTGCTACGACATTTCATGTTTCACCCCAGTATTGCCGACGCCGGCCACTAGAGATGCGATGAAAATGACACGCCATTTCGAACGAGAACGGCTTCCTTGGCTGGAATCGCGCAAACAGCTCGGTTTTCCGCACGTTCGGTTTGACTGCTACGTCACAATGTGGGAAATCTGCGGTACCGCCCCGCGGTCTCTGGCGGCCGCTGACGCAATCACAATTCTGATCAATCCAGAGAGGGCAAGCGAAGCAACAGAAAAGCGAGTTGTTTGCGCGATCGCACCCCTTATCGTCGCTCGTTGAGAGGTATGCCCTGCGCTTTGACGATATCAAGCTCATAATTGTTCCCGCTACTCATATCGATTGCGAAACGCGTGCTATCATATGCAGAGCATGCGCACTTTGATATTTTCACAACTCGGACAGTCTTCTTTCGTGATAAGCAATCGAAAGTATCACGGCGAATATATGCAGCGTCTCTCCAGTTTTGCTGGTTTTGACACTGGCCATCCCAAAGCTTCACTTGTAGTGGCGCATAGATCGCGCGCAAACTGCAATGCACGGTGCCTATAGGGCTGCCACTGCGGCCAGTGGCAGCCTAACAGTGATATGCCAAAAGAAAAAAAATGACCGCCCCTTCCACTCAATGAAGATGGTTGAACAGCGGAGCTGTTCGTAACACCGAGTGTTACGAGTGTTACATGTACATTGGGGTCCACTGTTAAGGGAACACTGGAGCACGTGGCTAAAGTCCCTATATAAGAAAAGTACCGCCATCCCTTGATAAACGGCCGCTTCTCTCTCTCCTGTAACTCCGATTGGACGATGATAGCGAGCGCTTTTCACTTTTTTATATTTTCTTTTTTTCCGCCTCAGAGGCATGTTGAAAGTCGTCTGCGCAGCCGCAGTCGCCGGCGGCGGCGGCGACGGCGCGCGCTCGGCCCGAAAGGTCTAGGTGCGCCACCGTCGACTTGGCTTTCGAAACAAAAAGTAACGAAAAAAGCAAGCGCTTTAGGAGAGGAGTCGGCGGAGGAAAGAGTAGATGGCGGTACTTTTCTTATATAGGGACTTTACACGTGGCGACTGCTCGGCGCCACCGCCGGTCGGCGCCCGCAACGAGTGTCGCGCAGACGCAGTGAGCGCTGTGGGCTGTTCTCTTTCGTCGTCAGCAACGGCCAGCTGCCGTGCTTCGGATCGTCGCGAAGCAAGAAGTTCGCGCAATTTGTTTTTGCACGCAGCCACTTTCCTTCCAGCTATAAGGAAAATGACTGGCTTGATGTATAATCAGATAAATTCCCTTAACATCAGCAGCAGTGTCCGTGCCGTCTTTTGTTCGCCTTCTCGTTTCATAAAGATTTGCCCGCTCCAAAAAATGTTTACTGTGCACTTCCATACCCAGGACTCAATGATAACTGAGAAAGAGAGGAATTTAATAATACGAAATGCAGAGAGGTCGGCCTGAGGTATAATCCTCTAGCCAGTTACTCTGCGTTGGGGAAGGGGAAGAGGGAAAGAAAGAGGCTCATGATGGCTGACGATGACGAGAGAAGGAGGATGTAAAACATATGGCATGCAATTTGGCATGCTCAAAGCCTACAGTCCAGGCCCGTACCTTTAAAAAAAGTTCAGTAACGCCTGTATGGCCTTGAAACTCGATTGAGCGTCTGGCTAAGGGACTAAAATAACGTCCTCCGACAACGGTGGGCCGTCGAGGTCATTCTTAACTTTTGACGCTCTTCCACGTACTTAAAGCAGTCACAACGCACATGACCTATAGCCTCATTTACATAGCACAGCTCACAGCGTGGAGACTTGGTGTATCGCATGAGGTGCACGTATCCGCGCGTAAACGCTACCCCCAGCCTTAGTCTGTGCAGAAGACTGGCACAGCTGCTTTGAATTTTGGTGGTAGGCTAAATTTCATGGTAGGGTCCAATCTCTGTTGACGTCTGTGTCGGTTATCCGGATTGTGCCAGTGCTCTTCTGTCAATTTTCGGATGACACTGGAGAGGAGGCAGTTGGCGTCCGCTCTTGAAAAAGGAATTGCAAGCAGTGACTCTGGTTCTTCGAGTACTGTCCATACTTGAGGAGGCTGTTGCGAAATATATTGAACGGCCTCTCTGATTGCCACTAGTTTCATAGATGTTGTAGTCGTCTTGTTACACAGACGAAACCATCAAATGACTTGATGCGCAGGCACGACAAAAGCCGCACCAGACGCATATGACGATACCGATCCGCCTGTATACACATTCACCGAGGAGTCATAAATTTTCGACATATATTCAGGTGTTAAATGTCTGAGCCCGACGGTAGGTATTCGCAATTTTTTAGAAATTTTGGGAATAGATAGACGTACCCGTATTTTGGACATTACCGATGGGGGCATAGGTGGAACGTCAGCAGAGGAAAGTATGATGGTATAGCAGATTCTTGGCATTAAATGGCTCTTGAAAAACTGGAGTCCGGCCGTATGTCGGGAAGTGTCGATAAGGGGTGGCGTTCATGACGGCACAGCAGTCGCAGGAATACTCGAAGAGGTTCGCATCGTAGATAGACAGGTAAAGGGGTGACGCGAGCCTCCGTAATTGTTCCATAGGTTGAGGTGCAGCGTGGAAGACCCAGACATGTTTGCCGCATCTGTGCCTGGGCACTTTCCAGCGTAGACAAACATCACCGGCTCATACTTGATAAAACTAGCAGGCTATACCTAATGTAGCCGACGTAGAGAGCCTGCTACAGCCGGAGTAGCGAATGGTCAGATGGACCCCATTTTATACCGGCCAGAAAGCGAAACACTTGAGAAAGCCCAGTTAATTTTGTCTTCAACATTGCTACATATTGCCACGAGGTCTCGAGCTGCGGCGAGCGCGAGCCAGTATTCAGGCAAGGAGAGAAGAAGAAGAGGTTTTTTCGTTTTTGGGGTCAGCCATCTTCCTGGCTAGTACTCGTCTCTGCCGGTGCAGGACTTCTTGCTCTGAAGGCCTTCTGTTGCACGTGACAAACTGGTGGAGGTGCTGGGTAGTCCCAGCAAATGTCCTACACGCCTCCTGGTAGCCCTGTGCCTACAGTGACAACACCTGTTCACCGGGCCAGCCGAAGAGTTCGAGGATTGCCCCCTGAGCTTGGACCTCTTCCCGAGACTACGTCAGCTACGCACCAAAGCGGTATGGAAGGCACTACTAGTGCTGCTCACTATACGCTACAGAAAGTGCCAAAAGTCTTCCATGGTTCCATCCTTGAGGATGTCGAAGACTGGTTGGCTCAGTTCGAACGCGTCGCTGATTTCAATGGGTGGACCGATGCGAACAAGCTGAAGAATGTATACTTTAGCCTGGAGGATGGCGCTCGCACCTGGTACGAGAACCGCGAACCCTTCTCGTCGTGGAGCGACTTTTGTCGTCATCTGCGGGCAAGTTACGCCAATGCTGATCGCTGTGAACGCGCCGAGCGGGCCATTCAGTCGCGCATCCAAATGCCCAACGAAAGTGTGATGATGTACGTTGAGGACATGACGCGCCTCTTTCGTCGAGCTGACCCGGACATGGCAGAAGATAGGAAGCTCCGGCACTTAATGCGAGGGGTTAAGGAGCAGCTTTTCGCTGGCCTTGTTCGGAGTCCCCCGACGACTGTGGCCGAGTTCTTAACGGAAGCCACGACAATGGAAAAAGTGCTTCAGCAGCGGTCAGCAGTGTACGACCGGCAAATCAGCGTCGCGTCATCCATGGATCAGATCGGAGCTGCCGGAGGTAGCATCAACATCGACTCCCTCTGCGACCTCATCCGATCAGTGGTACGCGACGAGCTGCAAAGAATACACTGCCCGCCTCAACCTGCTGCGGGATCCATATCCAGCCTCATCAGGAACGAGGTGCAGCATGCTCTGCAAGTCCCGCTTGCCAGGGAGGTCACACCACCTGTGCCGACGGAGCTTCGGCGCGCATCATACGCGGAAGCTGCGAGCCGGTATATTCCTGCTTCTCCGCGCTTCGTCCGCCCCACACCTCACGATACACTTCCATCAGTGCAACCGATCCAGCACTTGGAGAACCGCCAACCACTTCAAAGAAAATCGGATGTCTGGCGCACACCGGACAGGCGACCGCTGTGCTATCACTGTGGCGAAGCCGGACATGTGTACCGTGAATGCCCATATCGCCGCCTTGGACTTCAGGGTTTTTGCCGTCGACTCTCCAAGGCCAAGATTCGGCGAAAGACCAAGAGCCATTGAGGAATACCTGTCTCAACAGCGCATGCCACTGCCCTTGCGACGGCAGTCACGGTCACCGTCGCCGAGACGATTTTCCCCAAATTCCCGGAGCTCCCCAGTGGCGGCGCAGGGGCGTTCGCCAAGCCCTAGACGGGAAAACTAAAGACAGCGACCTTCGGGGGCGAGGCCGCTGATAATCGACGCGAGCAAGGCCTCCCAGCGACGCGACCAGGTACCGGCAGTGATTCGACAACAACTGAACTCGGAAGCCGACTGTCTTTGGATATACCTGTGGTGCTCGACGGTCACCATGTAGTCAGTGCGTTATTGGACACAGGGGCTGATTACTCGATCGTGAGCCGAAAACTAGCGACACACCTGAAGAAAGTAGTTACGCCTTGGTACGGAACACAAATTCGTACTGCCGGCGGACATGTAGTTACCCCACTTGGTATATGCACACTCAGAGTTGGCATTCGTGGACGTACGTTTCTCTCCAGTTGCCTTGTACTTCGCGAATGTTCCCGAGACATCATCCTGGGAATCGACTTTCTACGGGAATATGGCGCTATTATCGACCTGCGGGAGCGCACCGTGACCTTCTCGACAGAGAGAGCAGCAGACAAAACCGACGACAGCCATCTCAGCACGTTTCGCGTTTATGCCGACAACGTCGCGTTACCGCCCCGTTCGAGTGTCCTCGTTGATGTCGTGTGTGACAAGTTACGTGATGGTGAGGCAGTCGCTGAAGGCAACATGTCGCTCTTGCTCACACTAGGTCTCTGCGCCGCTCGCAGCCTCGTCACGATTCGTGACGGACGTTCTACGCTGCTTGTGACGAATTTTAGTAATGAGCACCGTCACCTTTTTCGTCGCACTGCCATCGCTCTCGCCTACCCCATAACAGAGACTGCTGAATGTTTTACGTCTGCATCACTGGAAAATGCTCTCCAATCGACACCGGGGGCTGCGACGGCATCACTAAGCAAAGTAGACATTAATTCGACTCTACCGGAGGCACAACAAATAGCGCTGCATGAATTGCTGCTTCAATTCCAAGAATGTTTCGCCTCGTCCTCTAAGGTGCGTCAGACGCCCATCACGAAACACCGAATCATTACATATACCGACGTCTCGCCCATAAAACAACAGCCTTACCGAGTTTCGGCCAAAGAACGGGACGCGATACATACGCAAGTCGAAGAGATGCTTCAGGACGATGTTATACAGCCTTCCAAAAGTCCCTGGTCATCGCCGGTCGTACTCGTGAAGAAGAAGGACGGAACACTACGTTTCTGCGTTGACTACAGGCGGCTAAACAGCGTGACTAAAAAAGACGTCTATCCACTGCCCCGCATCGATGATTCACTCGACAGACTGCGACGCGCCAAGTATTTTTCATCTATAGACTTGAAAAGCGGATACTGGCAGATTGAAGTTGATGAACGAGATCGCGAGAAAACGGCCTTTGTTACGCCGGATGGCCTGTATGAATTCAAAGTGCTCCCTTTCGGCTTGTGTTCTGCACCTGCGACATTCCAGAGAATGATGGACACTGTTCTCACTGGTTTGAAGTGGCATACTTGCCTCGTTTATCTTGATGACGTCGTCGTATTTTCGGCGACCTTTGAGGAACACCTGAATCGTCTGAAGACTGTGCTGGACGCCCTCCGCGCCGCTAACCTCACGCTGAAGCCAGAGAAATGCCACTTCGGTTACAAAGAACTTAAGTTTCTCGGCCATGTTGTGAGCGCGGATGGCGTTCGGCCTGACCCTGACAAGACCACCGCCGTAGCCTCGTTTCCTGTTCCCCGTGACAAGAAAGCAGTCCGTCGCTTTCTGGGGCTCTGCGCATACTATCGCCGCTTCATCGCCAATTTTTCTAGGATTGCCGAACCTCTGACTCGCCTCACACGAGAAGATGTACCATTTGTCTGGAATGAAGAGCAGGACGCGGCTTTCACCGAGCTGCGGGAGCGTTTGCAGACACCACCAGTTCTTGCTCACTTTGACGAGGACGCTGATACTGAAGTCCATACCGACGCCAGCAACGTGGGTCTTGGCGCCATCCTGGTCCAACACCAAGAGGGCACAGAGCGCGTGATAGCTTACGCCAGCCGTACTCTTTCACGCGCAGAAGCAAACTATTCCACCTCAGAAAAAGAGTGCCTTGCAGTGGTATGGGCGACCATGAAGTTTCGGCCTTACCTCTACGGTCGCCCCTTCAAAGTAGTGACCGACCACCATTCATTGTGCTGGTTGACCAATATACGAGACCCCGCTGGCGACTCGCACGATGGAGCCTTCGTCTGCAAGAATTCAATCTGACCATCGTATACAGATCAGGCCGCAAGCACGAAGATGCGGATTCGTTGTCGCGTGCACCCACCGATGTTTGTGATTCGGCCGCTGAGGATGACAGTGGATTCCTTGGGGCCCTCACCGCAACGGACTTGATTGCACGACAGCGCGAGGATACCGAAATCCGCGCAATCATCGAGAACCTCGAAGGACGCAACTCTCCCATACCTCGACGCCTTTCTCGCAGTCTCTCGTCCTTCTGCCTTCGAAGAGGTGTCCTGTATAAGAAAAACTCGAACAGCAACGGCAAACCCTACCTTCTCGTCATACCTGCTGACATGCGCGACGACATTCTTCTTGCCTGCCATGACGAGCCCACATCTGGTCACTTAGGCTCCTCCCGAACTCTCGCCAGAGTTCAACAGGCGTACTACTGGCCCAAACTATCTACATCTGTAAAGCGCTACGTCAAGAGTTGTCGGGAATGTCAACGCCGCAAATCCCCGCCACTGAAGCCCGCGGGGCTGCTGCAACCGATCGCACCACCCAGGGCACCATTCGATCAAATAGGCATGGATTTACTCGGGCCTTTTCCACTATCATCAGCCGGCAACAAGTGGATCGTAGTCGCCACAGATTACTTAACCAGATACGCCGAGACAAGGGCTCTACCACGCGCTACGGCTGCCGATGTTGCCCAGTTCTTTATAGACCAGATCGTTCTTCGACATGGAGCCCCGTCTTACGTGATCACTGACAGAGGCACAGCTTTCACGGCCCAGCTGATTGACGACGTATTCAAGCTAAGCTACACGAGCCATCGCAAGACCACTGCATATCATCCGCAGACCAACGGTTGACGGAACGATTGAACAAAACCATCGCCGACATGTTATCCATGTACGCCGATGTACAACACAAGACGTGGGATCAGGTTCTACCGTACGTAACATTTGCGTACAACTCTGCCATCCAGGAGACGACGCGATTCACGCCGTTTCGTCTTGTCTATGGACGTGAGGTTCAGACCATGCTGGATGCGATGCTTCTACACGATTACGACGCGCAGCTCACCCCTGACGCTGAGCAATTTACGCAGTACGGCCGAAGAAGCTCGCCAATTGGCACGCCTACACATCACGCAACAGCAGAGTGTAGATGCACGTCGCTACAATCTTCGCCATCGCCAAGTGGAATACCACCCGGGCGATCAAGTTTGGGTGTGGACGCCGGTGCGCCGCCAGGGGTTGTCAGAGAAACTGCTCAGTCGCTACTTTGGACCCTACAAAGTGCTGCGTCGCGTTAGTGACGTGAACTACGAGGTTCTCCCGGATAGTGCCATGTCACCCCAGCGTCGAAGGCAGCACTCGGAGATTGTGCACGTTGTACGACTCAAACCTTATTTCGCGCGATAGTGCGACAGCGTCTCAACTTTATGATGTACTTTATTTTTCTCTCCCTCACCCCCCACTTGTGCTTACTTTATGTTCCTTCCCTTTTTTTTCTTTCCCTCTACCTACGTCGACCAGCGCTAGCATCGGGACGATGCCCGTTTTTTTCACAGGGGGAAAATGCCACGAGGTCTCGAGCTGCGGCGAGCGCGAGCCAGTATTCAGGCAAGGAGAGAAGAAGAAGAGGTTTTTTCGTTTTTGGGGTCAGCCATCTTCCTGGCTAGTACTCGTCTCTGCCGGTGCAGGACTTCTTGCTCTGAAGGCCTTCTGTTGCACGTGACAATATGCTTCGACCAAGAAACACCGCGGTCAATAACAACGCCGAGGTATCTGCTTGGTCACATATGGGATAGCATTGCCATTGATCATAATTCTATACCAACACATAAGCTTCCGTGTGAACGCTATCGCAGTGCACTTATCTGGGGCCAGTTGCATTCCTTGGCACTGCAGGTACTCAGACATTAAAGAAACAGCTCGCTGCAATCTTGCACGAATTTGCGGTCGCGTGACTGCCGACGCCCACATGCTCATGTCGTTTGCGTAGGTACTGATGCGTACTGTATCAGGAATTATTTCCGCAAGGCCAATAAGGGCAACATTGGAAAGAGTCGGGCTGAGCACTCCTCCTTGAGGCACTCGACGGACCACAACATGTCTTCTCGTGCAGCGACTCGAATATGCAGTAGTACAAATGAGATGGGCACTACACACGGAGAAGTATTCTGTAATATAGCTGTGCCACAAAGAGACAACCGTAAAAAAATGGTTATTTTGTCTTGTAAACCGATACCGCAAAAATACCTGCTTGCTAATATTTTGCCTCGTCTAATTTTCCTTCAGCTTTGCAATGGCTGGCTATCAGTGTGGGGCCATGCACTCACCGGCCAACTTTAAAAACGCGTGAGCGGCTTGATTCTCTATTATCCGAAGCGCGGCAGTAGACGGTAGCAGACGACAAAAGAGCACCACCCATAGTGCTCACTGCGCCTGCGCGAAACTCGCTGCGCCTGTGCGAAACTTGTTGCAGCCACCAGCCGGTGGTGGCGCCGACCAGAGGCCACGCGCTCCGGTGTTCCCTTTAACAGTGTGCCCCTCTGTACATGTGTTGAACGTGACGCAATTACGTAAACACAAGTAAACAGACATGTACAACAAGAACTTATAATATATTGAAAGGCTGCGACGCGAGAAGAGGCAACGACTTCCGCCGCTACTCGATGAGTGTCCAGTTCACTGGTGGAAACCAGCCGAGCCGCCGCCAGAGGCAACGGCTGCTGTCACGGACACCGCGCGCGTTCAGCGCGAATGCGGGGAAACGCGGACGGCGTCAGCAGCAGCTTTTCGCGATGCCTCGTTGGTACTGCTACATATTTGCGGTTCTCTTGGTGTGTGTGTATTTTTTTTATTTAGTGAGGTTGCTCTGTGTGTTTTGCCTAGGAAGCCTGCATGCCTAGTTTTGCCGTGCTTTTTTTCGCGTGCAAGTTGCGCCACCCCTTTCTTGCGCGCCAATAATGAGAGCAAGCGACGAGCCCGTTCATGGGCCAACGCTCGCTGACGCTCGCGGTAGGCAGCCTCTTCCTCAGGAGTACGCAATACTCGTGGTCTTCCTATAGTCGCATCGCAGCCACTGTTGTACGGAACGGCGTTCCTGGAACTAGTTCCTTTTGGGAGGAACGGAGGAACGCCACCGTTCTGTTAAGAGTCGGTGGAACTGTAACGGTAACTCGTTAGGTTTAGGAAGGAACGGCAGAGGGAACGGCGTTCCTTCTGTAAACTCTCCACGGCACTGAACAGGCGCACGCACGTACGCAGCTCATCATGCAAGGGCGGACGGCGACCACGTGAGGCGCAAAGAACTACCGCTTGCCTGTCACGTGATTATGGTGCATTTTCTAGCTTTAGCTACACTGGCCAAGTTTGAGCAGTTTCGTGTGGCTCCTGGAGAGCCGTGCTGCGCATGCGTGAGGAGCAGTGACGTCACACGGCGCACAGCTGGCGCGCCGGGCGTTTGCCCGGTGTTTGCGCTGGGCGTTTGATCGTTTGCGCTGGGTGTTTGCCAGTGTGGTATGCCATGGAGAAGGAGAGCGAAATTGCTGCTCAGCGGCGCAGAAGAGCGGAGAAGCTTAACTCATCGGATGCCGAAGTAGTTGCCTGGCAATTAGCGGTTGAGCGTAGGAAGAACGAACAGAAGAAGGCTAAACGTGCTGCGGAGACACTGGAGCAAAGGGAGGAACGACTAGCAAAGCGGCGGTACTAAGAGGCTGAGCGACGAGCCTGACCATCTCACCAGCAGCAAAAACAAGACGTCGTTGATGACGTCAAGGCTCGCCGATTGACTGACTATACGGTGAAACTTAACGAAAGTCCCAATGCGACTCGTACCTTCGAGACGAAATTCGTAAAAAAAGCGGTTTGGATATGTGTGCGACGTGTGTGAAAGACTGTGGCACATGAAAGACTTGGCGCCGGTAAGCAGTGCCATGCGTGAAACGTTGAGTATAGCGGCGCCGCCTGAGTGAGGTGAAACCGTGGCGCGGGTTTGTACTACGTGCAACAACTTTCTCGTTAGCAGAAGATTCCACTCTTTAGCGTTACCAATGGGTATCGTTACCCGCCCATGCCACCAGGTCTACCGGTTCTGAACGATGTGGCTGAACACTACGTATATCCTGGCATAGCCGAGCTATAGGCCACTGCTAATTTTTTTTCCGTTAGTTTTTTCTCTAAAGAAAGCGCAAGCTCGTTGTCGCCATTTGCTTAATCCCAAGATTTAGGCTAGTCATGGATCCCAGACAGTTCTATGCGAGACCAGGTGACCATCAACATAAAGACAGAGCTGGCTGCGGTGACCAAACCAGCCAGCGAAATTGTTGCCACCTCGTCCGTGGCTGAAAAGAATTATTCTCGTTCGAGAACCAAATCCTTCCAGCCGAGGCACAGGACGAGCTATCGCGGTCCCTGCTGGTACCAGTTGACTACCCGCTGTCGCAGAATTAGAACTTCGACGGACTGAACGAATGTTTCCTCAAGTACAATACGGCGGTACCCTATAGCGCTTCGGTGGAACGGCTCTTTAACATTGTCAACGAAGTGCTGACGAAAAAACGGGTTCGTCTGTCGGACACCAACATCGAGATGCAGCTCTTGCTAAGTTCAAACACGGGACTTTACAAAGTTGCGAATACGTATTCTGCACATTTTTTCGGAACTCCTACGGCAATATTGAATCTGCATTCAAAAACCCTATGTATTATTCCTTTCGATGCGATTTCTTGTGGAATAAATTTCATTATATTAGTGCATGTGAGTAACTTTCTATTTGCACATATGCAGTATCCAGACTGTGCATTTAAAGACTGTGTTGCACTTGTAATAGACGAGCACCAAAGTTGCTGTTAGACATCTCTGGAGTATGTCCGGTGCTCACTGAAAAAAATTCGTCAAGGAGCGTTTTTTTGAATTCTTTTCATCCCCAGATAATCTGCTACTGGCGATGTTCAAATTCGTATAATATACGTAGTTCCACGCGAGTTCTATATTGCTCATTTTATTTCGCCTCAGGATTATCCAGCACTATATTGAAATTTTGTTTGTAAAATCAAATGTAACGTTAATGTAACTAAACGTTACAATGTCCTTCATGAGTGCAACTGGAACGCGTTCCTTTCGCATTAAAGGAACTTGTAACGGGAATTCGTTTCAAGATTTGGAAGTAACGAGGAACGAGCTTTCGTTCCTGTTTTATAGAAACGTGTACACCACTGATCGCAGCCCAGCTGCGATGCGCGTTCGTTATACGAAATGGTGCGCCGCACAGAAATACCGTCTCTTTTGCTCATCGCCGTGGAGAAGAAAAAATATAGGAGGGAGCCTGCCGCAACGCGATTGACGCCGACTGTGGTGGACCAACACATGGTGAAAACGTCAAAGCACGGAGGACAAGTCAGAGCGCGCGGTAGGTTTTAGTACTTCCGGTTGATTTTTTTTTTTTTTGTTTACAGCGAAGCTCTTCAGAACTCACCTTTCGATCGTCACGTAGCCAGCGTTTTGACAGCGGTTGTGTGCGGTCACACCACACTGTGGGTCACATAAACAATGCGCACAACTGTTGTCGACGGCGGCGGCCTTTTGCCCGCATTCGTACCGAACGCGCACGGCGTTGGTGACGTGTTTCTTCTTCTTTCTTCTTTCTGGGGTTTGACGTGTCAAAACCAGTTCTGATTATGAGGCACGCCGTAGTGGAGGGCTCCGGATTAATTTTGACCACCTGGGGTTCTTTAACGTGCACTACAACGCAAGCACACGGACGTTTTTGCATTTCACCTCCATCGAAATGCGGCCGACGCGGCCGGGATTCGATCCCGCGATCTTGTGCTCAGCAGCGCAACGCCTTAGCTGACTGAGCCACCGCGGCGGGTGGTGACGTGTTTATGAAGAACGCGCCAACCTTTGTCGTGCACCCTATGACGGTGTACCGTAGCGACCATAAGGCCATGGTCCCTATGGTAACTAAATAAATGAAAACCACCGGATCATATCTATTTCTCATTCTTTAATAGTTCAAATAACCAATTACACCATCACATTTTTATAGTCATAATTGGAAATACATAATGCCCACCATTGCGCAGCTTAGCTTGTCTTCCATCTCCACCCCAGTGGAATGGCTGACTGATTTTTCAATACCCATTCGAATTCATTTGAAACGTTTCAAATAAACAAAAATAAAACCAAGGAAAAAACAAAACAAGGAAAAATCTTTTTCCTTCCTGCATGTCAGCAGCTGCCGGCCGAGCGCGCACCGATTAAAAGCTACCGCTAACCAAACGTCTCGGCAAATCTCGATTCTCTGTGATATCGACGCAAGAGGTCACGTGTTGCGCCACCACTGGTGGCTACATGAAGCGTTCGCTTGCCAAGGCTCGCTGCGTGACGTAATGCTCTTTCCTTCCTCCATGCCCATCGCCTCTCCTCCTCGCTATACCCAGCGCGCCTCTCCTGCTCTGATGGTGACGTGACCTGCCCTCCCCCGGCGCGGCTCTCATCCTCTCCTGATCTCGTGACGCCGGGCAGACGGTGAAGGGTCGACTAAGAACAGCTCCGCTGTTAAAAACGTGTGGAAGCTCATTCGGAGCCCCCAACTACGTTTTTTTGTCATTACCCCCTTTGCAGTTACGACGTTAAGAACCATATGAATTATTTCTGTCCTGGACTGGTCAACCGCGTGAAAAAATTCACCAGCCCTTCCCCTGTCGACAAAATGATGGTAAGCGAAGCTTGTCGTTTGTGTACCTGACCTTCGTCAGGGTAACATAAAGTTCACAATATGTCCCGGTAATAAAACATAAACGTTTATTAAATGTATACATCGAAGGAAGGAAACGTACAGAGCAACGGAAGGAAAAGTCGCGCGAAAGGGAAACAAAAGTAGAACGAAAGTGAACGAAAAGTAGAAGGAAAGGGAAAGTAGTAGGTCAAGTGCACACACGACAACCTTTGCCTACCCCCATTTTCTTCACATAGGAAGGGCTGGTGATTTTCTTATTTATTGCTTTCTCTTTCTTTCTGTCTTTCTCTCTCTGTTTCGCTCTCTCTTTTATTCTTTCTTTCTCTCTTTCTCTCTCTCTGTCTCCTTCCTCTCTCTTCCTCTCTCCCTCTTTCTATCTCTCGTTCTGTCTTTCTCTCTTTCTTGTTTGTCCCTGGTATGTGCCATTGGGCTTGGACCCTTTCTGCTCATCATCAGGATCGGCCCACACGACAGGGGTATGTGCCATTGCGATTAGACCCTATCTGCACTATCGCCAGGATCGGCCCACGTTGCTGCGTGACACCGCCACCACCACCACCACCGCCGAAACTTGTGAGCCTATAAAGCTTCGCTGAAAAGCGCCTGATGGCTATTTGTCATCTATTCAAGATCCTTGCAGGAAAGAACTATAGCGGGGGGGGGGGGGGGGTGGTCCACACAATCCAGGTTACAGTTCTACAGCTGCAAACATCGAACACCTGCAAAACTAATTTGCGTACAATTGAGAGTATTCAGGCGCAAGCTCTTAGGCTATGCATTGGAGTTTCACGCGGTGCGTCAACGGCTTAAACTATATCGTCAGTGCTCAAGATTATTCAATCAGGACGCACATCGTCGTCGAGACATGCATGCACATGTCAGGCACATTGCCCAGACTCCTTGCCACCACTTCGCCGCATTCACCGTGGAAAGACCCCGTACGTCATATGGCACAACTGTCAGTGCATATCGTGCCTCGCTTACATCGGGGTACGCACCTGCGGCCAGGCCAGTGCCTCCTCCGTGGTGTTTGTACCGTCCTGAAGTACAACTCAGAATTCCAGCAAAGTCAGATCCATCGCCGTCTGCACTAAAACAATTGGGCTTACTCCTGTTGTACGAGAGATACAGCAGTCACGTGCACGTCTATACGGACGGATCGACTACATCGACCAGTTCTGGTGGTGCTGTGTTTATACCGACGAGAGGAGTAACACTGCGATTCAAGACGTTACATGTCACGACGTCCATGACTGCAGAGCTCACGGCTCTGCACAGTGCACTTCAATTTCTTGACGCAGAGAGTCCTGGTACATGGGCCGTGTTTTCCGACTCGAGACCGGCTTTACACAGTATGCAGGCAGTTCTCCGACGTGGAGCTCACGAACAGCTAACCTGCGAAATTGTCAAACTGCACCACGACGTCAAACAGAAAGGCCGCGAAATTATTTTCCAGGGGCTCCCTGCCATTGCGGTATCAGTGGAAACTATCACACAGACAAAGCTGCCCGAGAGTCACATCAAGAACAATACAGCGTTCCCATTCCTCTTTGCAGGGCAGACGCTGCAAGGCAGCTTTGTCACCTAGCACGCAAGCTATTTTTAACCTAACCGAGTGAAACACCCCAAATATAAGGCGCACCAGGCTACACGATGTGAACCTTTCCCTCCAACTCCGACCTCCACCCGGGATTCACCGCCGCGAGGCATCGCTTCTATACCGGCTGTGGTTGGGAGTGGCTTTCACGAAGACGTACTGCGCTTCGCTTGGAATGACCGAAAGTGCTGCGTGCGACGTCTGCGGCAGCGAAGGGAACATCAAACATTTATTGTGCCCTACTTCAGCTTATGCCTTATCCCTATCGTTTTATATTTTCCATTGTATTATTAGTTTGCCTCAATATGTATTTGCTTTTATAATTGCATTTTCGTATTTTTATAATTCGCTGCTTTTTCTGTTAAGTAGTATTGGTGTTTTTATAACAGCATGAAAGGTCCCCCTACAGTGTTTACACTATCGGACCTTTTTCTGCAATAAATATATGTACTTTTCTATCTGCACAAAGTATTCAATAAACTTCAAACTGCGATTTATTTCAGTCGGAAAGACAGACATTATCGCATGCATTGCGACGACTGGACGATCGGTCGTTGTCCGTGCAGGTGCTCCTTGAAGACCGTCCCCATCGCTCGTCGGCCCACAAAGCTGTGAAGGCACTGTTGTCTTTCTTGAGGGCGACTGGGCTATGTGAACACCTTTGAATTGCTCAGGCCCTCCGCGTGCGTGCGCGAGTTCACTGTGTCCTCCCCCCCCCTCCTCTCTCTATCTCATCTTTCTATTCCCTCTTTCCCGTCCCCCAGAGTAGGGTAGCCAACCAGACGCATTCTTGGTTGACATCCTTGCCTTCTCTCTTTCTCTCCTCCTCCTCCATATGAATCATTTTTTTTTCTGTTCACACTTATGGACGAACATTGGACATTTCCGACCCAGCAGTTAAGTGGCCGAAATGCCATTTTTCTCAAATATCTAGGGGCACCAAGCAGAGATTGGGAAATTATGCAATAAAATAAGTACCGATCGCATCAGCACAGTGGCTGGTGCGGTAGTGCTGGGTACTGCTGAATTTATAGTCCACGTGCCTTAAAATTTTAAGCGGCGAAAATCTATGGATATGTTAAATTCTGCGCCGAGAATGAATATTTCTGGAGAAAGTTACTGCCAGGAATAGAAAATTGGGAGATGCTGGTACATGTGTATATTTACTTGACATACTTCTGTAACTGGGCTTTCATTCGCGTTTTCAGAATGGCCAGAGTAGATCTCTACCGGTGAGTTTTATGCCCATGGAGAATATGACCATGCAGCCTGTCTTGTAGGATCTAATCCCAAACAGCGCAGGTGGACTTAACAAAGCTCCATCGGAAGGGAACGTGCACGATACTTCATGTGGAGACACACCAAGTACCCGAAAAACAGTGTATATCAGAATATTAACTTTGCATGACAGGAACAATGTTTCTCAGATGACATAAATTTTATTGCGATAGCAATTATATGGACACTTTTACCGGATTTCTGCCGTCGCCGTCGTCGTCGCCGTCGCCGTCGCCGTGAGGTTCCCTATAGATAAAATCTTCGCCGCGCGCCGTATGCCCGAGCTTCCGGGAAGCGTGCGGGGACGCGCGCTATCACGGAGAGCGAACGCACTCAATCACTCACGCGCAAGCAAGGAAGCGGGAAGCCAGCGCCGGAGGGAGCGCGCGGGCGGGGGGGGGGGGGGGGGGGGGCGCACTTCTACGCTGCCAACAACCGCGCTCGTCGCTCGTCCGCGCCGTCTCTTATCTCCACACGGCTCTGACCTTTATGCGCCGTGCATTCGCCGCTCAGTTTCCGTTGAAGCGATAGACCGCACGTACCTTCGCCCGCTGCTGCGGCGTATATATGCGCTTGCTGCCAGCGTTTTGACAGTCGTTGTCTGCAGTCATTCAGTGTGATCTATTCATGTTTGTTTGTGCGCGCTCACACCACGCTTGTTCAATCAGTTAGTAATAGTCGGGCCACATTTTCCAACGCACGCTACACATGCAATGCTGCCCGGGTCGGCAGTGCAGCGCTACAGGTGTGTCCCTTCGCACGCGCTGCCCACGGGAAGCGCTTCTCATCAACACCACCGTTTCACACGCGCCTCCTCGTGGTCATGTCTCTCTTCATGTCGGTCTACTTACGCCGCAGCACACCTGCTTACTTAATCAGCTCATGTTTACTACAATTCATATTGCTACCAAAGCCGCTCACCTTACTTCGTATGACATTGCTGTGTTGCTATCGCATTCATTGCTTCGCCCTTAGGGCGAAACTGTGACATTTTTTCTGTAGCCCAAGTTGCTAGCTTGTGCTACATTTAGTAGCTAAGTCTGCAAGAAGCATTACATTTTGTGTATATCGAAATACAATTATAAGCAACCTTTTGTTTCCTAAACGCTCGGAAAACACAACACCCTAATAAAATTAAGTTTGAATATCGATGTCAGTGCCCGTTCATGAATGCTATTTAGATGCTTTGTCAGGTGCCCCCCTAACCCCTCCTCTCTACCTTCCGCACCCCATCTAAAAAAAGCGCTTTAAACGAGCAGTCTAAGGCACCCATAATCTCGCCATGCGTGAACCGCGAAATGCGCGAGTAATTCTCAGTATTCCATCCCCACAGGACGATAAGGGCGGAAACCCACGAAATGCCATGTTTATTCTTCCACTGGTCAAATCAGTAGTACACATCCTGCACACCGGCATGTGCAACTGACTGTCTCGGCCATTCGGCCAGACACTACGTCACGGCAACAGCAGACGGCTCATCGGCTATCAGCCCTTGTGAGAGCAGTCGCGGTGTGCTTGCAACCCTGACTGCAATAAGATTTGATAACATAGTGGACATGAAACTTGGGAAGAATTCGCAGGGGTTTACGTCTCGAAGACAGAAGCACAGTAAAGATTGATGATTCATCGCCGTACTCGAAAAAAACAAACTGGCAGCACATTTATTCTTTGGAGATAAATGGCGATGTTAATGTGATTAGAAATACTTCTTATGATGGGGTGTGAAATTGGTGATATGTTCTGTGCGTTATGATGATTTGGTATCCTTTTCTCATATCCCCATGTCATCTGTGCATCAGATAACATCATAGGCACTTCAGCATAACATGAAGTTGCAATCTCGCTGCCAACTACAATGCGAGTGATACCAGGACACAGTATATTTTCTAATCACTGCCTTCCTGTTGAAATTCCGTAGCATTCCCCACTATCTATAGTATCCTGCATGCAACTTCATTGCAATGACTATCCATCCGGCTGCCCCCGAGGTCTATGATGTCTGTTGCGGATGCAGCGCTATCGCTTCAATATATATATATATATATATATATATATATATATATATATATATTGTACCGGAGCACATCGGCACCAGCTCTGTGCCAGCCAGTGTGTGGAAGAAGACGTTGACGATCGTGTGGTTCGCGCTAGGTAGGTTTTCAACGATCCGGCTTGTTAAACCGCTTTATCAAGTCTACCTGCAAAATGCTCTTGTTGCATTTGGTGGAGGTGCTGGGTAGGACTGGCGTCGGTTGGGCATGAGATCGTGTAAGCGCCTCAGCATAAGTTAGCGGCGCCGTAACTTGCGGCGGCGAAGCGGGGGACGGTAGGGCCTCAGCAACTTGCGTCTGGATAACCCGACGAAGCGACTGGTCCCGTGGGGGGAGAGGCTCAGTGACCGATGCCACAAGAGAGAGCTGACGTGCAACTTCCTCACGTACGTATTGCTGAATTTGAGGCAGCAACGAGGTGTAATCAATACCAGCGCTGCTGGGAGCCAAAGCTTAAAGGTCAGCCGTTTGCATTCCGGGGCGACGTGTGGAGATGCGCGGTTTACGCAGCTCGTCAAACTTTGGCAAAGTTCAATAACTTCAGTAACGCTCTGTCGGTTTTTGGCCATGAGCATATGAAAAGCGTCATCGTCGATGCCTTTCATGATGTGTTTGATTCGGTCAGGTTCCGACATGGACGCATTCACTCGCCTACAGGGGCCGATGACATCCTCAATGTAGCTTGTGAAGGTCTCACCAATTTGTTGAGATCGTCCGCGGAGGCTGTGTTCAGCGCGAAGCTTGCGCACCGCTGGCCGACCGAAAAACGAAACGAGGGTCTCTTTGAAAGCTGGCCAGGTGGTAAAATTAGCCTCGTGGTTCTTGAACCACAGATGGGCCACGCCGGTAAGATAAAAGATGGCGTGAGTCAAATTGTCGTGGTCATCCCACTTGTTGTGTGCACTAACACGTTCATACTCGGCCAGCCAGTCTTCCACGTCGTAATCGTCAGTGCCACTGAAGACTGGAGGATCACGCTGACGAAGCACCCCAGAGCACACGACAGGTGTGGGAGCGGGAGAAGCTCGCGAGGGTCCGGCGTCCTCGGTCATTGTGAAGGCAGATGGTAGCGTACGGCTGCGGAGTTCCAGGACGCTGAAGGGGACGACCCAGCACTTGCAACAAGAGTATTTTGCACGTAGACTTGATAAAGCGGTTTAACAAGCCGGATCGTTGAAAACCGACCTAGCGCGAACCACACGATCGTCAACGTCTTGTTCCACACACTGGCTGGCACAGAGCTGGTGCCTATGTGCTCCGGTACAATATATATATTGACCCTTTTCGCGGAGCAGTTTGCTTTAGAGAAACAAGATGGCGCTCACGGCGGCGCGCCATACCTCTCCTCAGCGACCACGCACGAATACGAAACCATTACCGCTAGTACCTTGCTTCTGTGCGATCAGCTGTCGGAAATGCAACTGAGTTTTCGCTAACACACTGTGCTCCAATCATGCTAGACTGAATTATATGGATTGAAGACGCGTGCAGTAGTTGGCTGCCAAAATAGTGACTGGCATGTTAAAGAATAGAATGAATCTGTGTGGCCAAGTTCGCGGACCGCTGCTGCAACTGTCCGAACGTGTTACCGGCACTTCGTGATGTACGCCTTTCCTGGAGGATACAGAAATATGCTCATCCGCCAGCCTTGTATCGCTAACCTTCAAAGAAAGGGCTTCATCCCCAGAACGTCGGCAAGAGTGAGTACCACTCGTTAAACAATGACAGTGGGAGTAGCGCCGTTTCCTGTCATAGTAAGGTTCGCGCACATTATCTATACACATCTGTCCCAAATTGCTGGAAAACTTACGCCCACTCTATCGCCGACGTATCAAGAATAAGTGAATGGGCGCACACTTGAATATATGCGCACTACATACGCACAATAAGTGACGGTACTACATCGATAGCGCACGAGTGGTCGAAACTGAATGTTTGGTGACGGTCCACAAGAGTAAGCGAGTTACTACCTATAATATATATTTGCTACAAGGTATTACAATGCCCAAAACAGCAACGTTTCAAGCCTTGTGCACAGCAAGAACAAATCTATCGGAACTGAGCACACCCGCGAGCGATTAGGCAGAAAATAATCAGATAGTGGCCGCACCGAGGAACTTCACTGAGTCAGAAACTGACAAGCCACTGC
Organism: Dermacentor silvarum; assembly: GCF_013339745.2. Taxonomy (NCBI): domain Eukaryota; kingdom Metazoa; phylum Arthropoda; class Arachnida; order Ixodida; family Ixodidae; genus Dermacentor; species Dermacentor silvarum. Next base: position 134,092,131 of record NC_051157.2, read on the forward strand.
TTCTAAATATTTGCCGAATAAAGAACAAAGAGCAAAACATACTAATCCTGACTGTCTCCCACCGCAGATTCTTGGGCATTATCTTTGAGCGTGGTTTGTCGTGGTCGAGGCATGTGAATATGTTGAAGCAAAAACTTAATCTGTTTTGCCATGTTCTTCGCTTCGTAGCAGGCATGAAATGGGGCCCCACGGAAGGCTCCCTACTACGACTTTATCAGTCTCTATTTATAGGCTACATTCGATACAGCCTCCCGATACTCTCAAACTTGAGTATTTCCTGCTTACGGACATTAGAGAGCGTTCAAGCGCAGGCACTCAAAATATGCCTCGGCTTGCCACGGCGTGCCTCCAACAAAGGCACAATTGAGGAAGCCCGCGTATGCCCATTATCGGTATACCTGTCCCACGAACCACTTCGAGTATATCTACGCTTACATACACGACACCATTGCCATCCATTGACGTCGGTTCTACATGAGCGGTCGGACAGCAGTTTCACAAGTGCACTCCGCAGCCATCTACCCCACATAACATCAGGCTATGCCCTTCCATATGACCCCGTCATACCACCGTGGGTGATGATTCAACCTTCGGTATGCGTGAACGTCCCCGGCATACTAAAGAAATCAATGGTTCCCGTTAGCGGACTACAACAACTTACTTTGACATACATCTGGTCAGAATACCAGACCTATGTTCATGTTTACACGGACGGGTCCGCGTCGTCAACGGCATCGACAGCAGCTGTGGTGATACCAGCCCAGCAGATGACTCGAGGTTTCATTCTAGATCATAATTCAACTTCAACCGCTGCAGAGCTTGTGGCTATACGGGAAGCGATTCGCCACATCTTCGGGGAAAGACCTCAAGAGTGGTGCATTTTCACGGACTCAAAACCCGCGCTGCAAATTTTGAGATGCTTCCTGCGCCACACCGCATATCAGGTTCTCGCACTGCAGATCGCCGAGCTACTTTCATGCGCTCAAGAAAAACACCACCGCATAGTGTTCCAATGGATCCCAGGACACTGTGGGCTCAATGGTAATGAGATGGCCGATGCTGAAGCAAAGCGCGCCCTCAGCAATGGCCTGCGAACTGTAGTGCCGTTCTCTAGACCAGACATCACATGCCTCCTGTGGAAATTAATGAGGAGTGCGACGAAAACATACTGGGCCCAGCCAGACGCTCGTCACGTTCGCCTTAAAAGGCTGGATCCCGATATGCAATTTCCTGTTCTGCGTGGAATTCCACGCCCTCATACATGCTTGATACACAGACTGCGACTAGGCGTCGCTTTCACGCGCAAATATTTGCACATCATTGGACGGACAGACTCCCCGGAATGTTCAGTGTGTGGTGTTATAGAGACTATAGACCATGTGCTCGTGTTGTGCCCTGAGTACGAACGCGAAAGACTCACACTGGCAGCCACCTTGAGGCATTTATATAATAGACCACTGTCGGAGGACCTCTTACTAGGCGCAGGGCCACAGAGTTGTCAGACAACAGAGGCAATGCGTACTTTTTCACGCTTCTTAGGCGACACGGGCCTGGACTCACGCTTGTGATAATCATTTGTGCAATGTGTCCTTTCACCTAGTTCCTCCCATTATCATCCCCCATTGTGACCCTCCTTCTTCCCCTCCTCCCCTTCCCTTACGTAGAGTAGCAGGCCAGATGCTCCATATTCCGGCCGACCTCTCTACTTTTTCACATCAATAAACTACTTCTTCTTCTGACTGAATTCATAATTCGAAAGCTTGGATAGCTTGGAATAAAAATTTAGCCCCGCTTTTAGAACAAGCATCATATACGCTGCTTGCGCCGTTTGGACATAGCTTAATCGGCTACGAAAGCGCTTTTGCATGTTCTCTGAAGCTGTGATCAAAGCTTTGTGTCGTCCACCTAGTCACCGTCTACGATATCTCCGAAAACAGAGGTTTTCTAAGCCGCGCAAGCGTCGTACATTTCCATAGTAAACAAGGAGGCAACGGAGGCAGTTGAGGCAAGCAATATGGCAGCGCCCACGGGATCGCCGCGAAAAGGGTCAATATATATATATATATAGTGTTTTACAAGGTGTTCAGTTGGAAAGGAAAATCCTAGAGGACGCTTAAGCTTCGCCCTGAAGAGTGCAACGCGATAGCATTCAATGATACGTGACTGCTTGTCATGCTTCCCGGAAAGTGGAGCTGATATGTAACAGTGCTGTGTACCGGGAATCGCTGGCGGCGAACGCTATATACGAAGGCAAGCTTTCTTATGGCCTTGTGCGTGGGCACAGGCGCGCCAAAAAAATCCGTCATTTTCAGGTTTGTGTTATTGTTTTGCACTTTTCGCACTATGAAGTGCGGTGTCCGACAGGGCAGCGTTTTATCGCCGCTTCTGTTTAACACCATACTCGCCGCGCTTCCAAGTCGCTTGCCTCGGGTCAGTGGCTTCCCTGTGAGCATAGCTATCTATGCAGATGATATTGCTCTGTTGATAAGCGGCCCTTCGCACCTTGGCCCGCGGCTTCGTGCAAGCTTGCAAAGAGCTCTGAAGGCGACTTCGGAGTACTTGGGTGACGTTGGCCTGAAGATATCACCTGCTAAGTCGGCTGCAATAGCATACCACCCTAAACCACGGGCTCGTCGAACAATGAGCCGAATGTACCTTGACGAAACGCCGATAAGCTAGGTGCGACAACACTGTTATTTGGACTTAATTGTGGATCTGCCGTTAAATTTGTACGCCACAAATCGCAATCCATCCTTAAGTATGTGGCCGCCTTGACTGCTAGAAGTGCTAGCTGTGACCAAACAACGGCTCTACAGGTGTACCAGTCATCTGTGCTCTCAGCCATGATGTATGCTTTACCGGTTCGGAACGTACCACCTAGTTTGATGGCCCAACTGGAACGAGATCATCGCGTTGACCTTCGACTAATGCTGGGATTACCTCGCGAGGCGCATTCTGTAACATTACTAATTGAAGCGCATCAGTTGTCCCTGAGGCTGCAAGCAGACCAGAGAGCTCTATATCATATTGACTGTCTGCACCGCGCATCGAATGGTCAAAGGCTCATTGATCGTATTTTCACCGCCCGTTTTCTCGCATGGGAAAAATGGCGGCATTATTTATGAACATTGCTGACATTTCTGAACATGCTGCTTCAGTTACGCCTCCGCCTCCGAAAGATATCGCCAAACACGCATTCCCTATTTACCACACAATCCCTGACATACACAAAAAGTATTATATGCCTGTTTCGGTAAGATTGGCTCAGTCGCATAGTTCGATGGATTTCATGATTATCTTCAAGTATTTACAGATGCATCTGTACACAGCGACGGTCAAGGCGAATCTGCAGCTTTTTTTTTTTTTCTCCCTTCGATTCAAGTACGACGTAAATGTTGCACTGAAGTACGTGCAAGGGGAGTTAACCACATAGAAGATTGCCATCTTTACGGACCCCCGCGCAGCACTCAGTAAATTACAATGCAGTCAGATTGATTGCCCAGTCGCGTGCAGCATTACTGACTCTGCCAACAAAATTTCAACACGTGGGGTATCTCTCATTGCCCAATGAATTCCTTCACACGTAGGGATCGCCGGGAATGAAGAGGCTGATCGGCTGGTTTCAACTTGTACTCATAACGACTGTGCTCGCCCTCAAATTGTTTCCAAGCTTGATGACGCTCGTCTGCTGATTCGCTGCCACCTACTCAAGCAGCATCCAGACCAGCGCGTCGCAAATGGAACGTTCCTCCCCGGTGGTCGCGGTCGAGGCTTGCCTCGTCAGCCTAGATCGCTACTACTGAAGCTACGGGTTGGCTGTGTGAACGTGCGCGAACATTTATACAGACAAGGACGTGTGACCAGCCCATCGTGTACGTCTTGCGGTTGCTGCGAGACACTTCAGCATCTGATATTAGAGTGTCTCGCTTTCAGTGCATGTCTATGGTGAGGGACTATCATCTCCTTGGCCTGCGATGTACGACACTAGACGAATGTTTGCATCCCAACAGTTGTGCGTCTCGACACGATCAGGCTCATCGCACTCTCCTTACTTTTCTGGAACTAACCAATGTTCACGTCTGTCACTTAGAGGCTGTTTCTTCGATTCAACGTTCTTCAGTAGCGTGACCTGCAGCAACCTGCTGTGACCGGCCCTGCTGTGTGTGACCTGTACTGTGCGCTCTACTTTATTGCCTGAGATTTGTCATATTGCTCTTTCTTTCCTCCTCTTCTTCCTATCTTCCATTTCTATGTTTCTATGAGTTGGCAGGCGTTGTTCCCCATCCGGTGGAAGTTGCCATCCTGCTCCCCGCTTTCCCTTTCCTGTCAAGTGTATATGTTTTAAAATCAAATAATAATAATAATAATAATAATAATAATAATAATAATAATAATAATAATAATAATAATAATATATTATTATTATTATTATTATTATTATTACAATTGCAGTCTGAGAAGATTTAACAAAAAGGCAGGCGGTGTCGGTGTTTTCTTTCATGTAATTTGTTTGTAGGCTGTCACTCCCGAAATTTCGGGGAATAACTTTGTGAAGAATGTAAGACAAGGTATGAGCAACTTTCTGTCGTAGAAAGGTGTGGCAATATAACCCGCATATACCGCATGCCATATAGCAACGGCGTGGCAGTGGCATAAACATATACATAAATATAATTTTTCACTTAAGGACGATGCCGCCGATACCGACGCCACACCAGAATTTCTGCGACACTTAACCCTTAACGCTATCACGTTAAAAAAAAAAAAAACATTGCATCAGCACATGGGTTGAAGCCGAATCCCTCTGCAAAAAAAGTAGGGTTGATTCAGTCAGAGTCTGAGAATGTCGAAGGCACACCAGGACGGCTCTTGAAGGCCACGCACAATAATAGACATGGTACTGTGCAGTCAGTACCATGTCTATTATTGTGCGTGACCTTCAAGAGCTGTCCAACATAGTGGAGGGGCCAAACAACAAGTATACGAACGCGGAGATGTGGGAGACCGCGTTTCTCAGTTCAGATAGCGAGCACCAACTACAAGTCAACAGGCAATCCGAGGATGCCGCTAGGACCCAAGGGTTCCTGGCCGCCATCTAAGGGAGGGGAGATAAATTACTCATACACTTGCCGTTTCCAATAAAGTTGTTTCTCTCTCTCTCTCTTTAAAGTGCGCTCATTGCTAATCGTAGCCATGGACACAATGCACAACGCCATTTACCCGACACCGTTGCGTCAAGCACATGAAGTTGGTGTTTTAGGGGCGAAGCACCTTAGGGCAGAGCCTTGTCCCTCGTCGTCCGTTGTCCATCCGTAGCTCTGGTTTGCATGGAGACCACTAGGGGCGCTTCAGTGCACAGGGGCGTTCGTTCCCGACGCGCGCTCTCTTTCTCTCTCATCCGTAGCTCTGCTTTACCCGAATGATCCCCCGGTGCTTCGCCCACTCATCATCATTCACTTCGTGGATATGTGGTAATTTTTTTATTAGAGAGAGAGAGAGAAACGGGGGGAGAAAGGCAGGGAGGTTAAGCCGAAAAGATTATGGTTTGCTACCCTGCACTGGGGGAAGAGTAAGAGGAAACGAAAGACGGAAAGAATAGGGGAGAGAAAAAGCAGTCACGAGAAAATATAAAAAATACAAAAATAGATGTGGTTGGAAACGTCCGTGAGAACTATAGTCTCTCAGATAGTCCACTCGAATGCAAAAACTTCAAGAGTAGGCTTGACTGGCTTGTGTGACGACTGTATAGGCTGGCGTTCCAGGACTGTCTGCTACGAAAGAGGCCGATCGTCAAGACACGTCAGTGCGGTCGCGAGTGACTGGCCTGCGTGCGCTGTATCGGGGACAATGACAAAGTACACGTTCGATAGTATCCTCGTCGCTGCAATGGCCACACGCAGCACTATCCTCCCATCCGATGCCGAAAGCAAATGACTTAGTAAATGCGACGCCAAGTCACAATCGGTAAGGTACCGTTGTTTCGGGTCGGGATAGTCAAGGTGGAGGTCGACGTCAATGGCAGGGGTTCAGTCGGTGCAGATGTGTGTGGTGCAAACTAGGTTTGTGCCAGAACAATTGTGTGGCACCGTTTGCAAGCACTGACATTTTCGCTGCTGCTTCTGTTCTTGACAGCGGGATTTGTTCCTGCACGCCGAATTCTTGAGCAGATCGACCAGCTTCATCGGCATGTTCGTTGCGTATTACGCCACAGTGGATAGGGAGCCACTGAAATGTGACGTCGTGTCCTTGCTCGACGAGGCGCTAAAGGAGCTCTCGGGTTTCTAGGACTAGTTGTACGTAGGGTCCACGGCGTAAGGCGGAAAACAAGCAATGAAGAAATGCCTTGGAGTCACTGAAAGCACTCCATTTTTGAGGCGGTTCTTCATGAATTATACGAATAGTGCTACGAAGAGCAGCAAGCTCCGCGGCTGTCGATCTCTTCTGGTGTGATGTCTTGAACTTCAAGGTGGTGGCTTTCTCCGGAAACATCACTGATCCTGCGGCACCGTCCACGCTGGTTGAACCATCACTGTGTAGATGGGTATGATCACTATATTTTTCGTACAGAAAGATAAGCAAAATTGTTTGAGAGCTGATGATGAGAGTTGTGGGTCCGTTCGTATTCCTGGCACTGTCAGTCCAACTTGTGGCTGAGCCAAGCACCAACGGGGAAACAAAACTCTCGCTGCAGCTGTGTAACCTGATGCAAGGTATGCACGATACGGCAGTATCGTCTGGCAAAAAGAGATGCGTGGTCGGTCTTCTGGCAAAAAGAGGCTAGATAGTGGGAAGGGGTGCGAGGAAGGTGCCTGACGTGTGCTTTATACACATGTTGTGGGCTTCGGCTAGCCGAGAAGGAAGTGAATATCTAGGTACTTCGTGTGTCTTGTTCCCTTTCGCGCGGAGACTGTGAGCTATCGGATCCGGTGATCCGCTGCTGCTGAAGTTGGTGGACCTTGGTGGGCCTCCAAAGGGCCTCGGCTCTCATAACGGCAACACTACTGCAACCTCGCAAATGAAACAAAATTAGTAGCCTTTCCCTTGTCGAGGAATGAGGGTAAGCGAAGCTTGTCGTGTGTTTCTTCGGTGTTCCTCCGAACGAATTGCACTGACGAGTACCACGTTGCATTCGAACCACAACCGGCCACACGCAATACAGCAGGCTCTGAAATTCCAGTTGAAAAATTCACGTTAAAACCTGGCCGTCGCACCGGAGAAGTTGGCGCTAGCGTTGCCAAGGCGTGCACCACCAAGGCGTGCACCAACATCACGCTCGCTCAAATCGGGGTCCGCGGCTCTTCGCTGACCTTTCCCCTGGGCTTCGGAAGCTGTCACGCTCGAATCAGAACATCGTCGACGAGCCCTTTCCGAAGCGTGTTCATTTTGGATGGATTTCCATAATATTGCTTAAAAATTAAGTATTTCCGTTACGTAAGGCAATGAATGACTCATACCCACGTAAACACGGCCTCCCCATTACGATGACAGAAGAGAAAGAAAATTATACGCTGGAATGATTAACGGCTACGAAGCCAGCTGTGGAAGCAGACGACGACGACGAACGCGGGAGCAGTGGCACGAGCGCGTGCCGACCACCTTTGCAACTCTGAGAGCAGCTGATTTTTTTAGCGTTACATCGCCGGCGCAGGCTAACGTATACAGTCTTTGCTTAGAAAAGTTTTATTTCGACAGTTTTTATTTGCAACAGGAATATTTACATCACATTGCCGGTACAAAGGGCTGGCTCATAAAAGACCGGAGCCGTTTCTCGTGACACCATGGTGGCGTGCTCCCCGCCTGTGCCTGCTGGCCTAGGTCAAGCCTTGCTTGAGGGTTTGTCACAATATGCCATACTTAACCCGACAACCAACGTAGCAGTTCACCAAGATTGCCCTCCCCCCTAAGAAATGTGATGTATTTCACGTATAGGACCAGTCCACGTAGATGAATTAAAGAGTTTTAAATGCCACGATACGAGGCGGAGTGCATTTTCAGGGTAAACGTAATGCCCTTGGCACTACCTCCCCCTTTTTGCGGTACCTAGCGGCACACAGCAGGTCCTCGCAGAGCGCGCTTCCGCAAATTACTTTCACAAATGTGGCGGTGCAAGTTTTGAAGAAAGTTTTGAAGAAAGACTAAGGAACACGAAGGAAGAAAAATGGTCGGCTAAAGAGCCCAAATATCGATCTGTATCTGTAGACACGGAATGGAGGAAGTCGTAAAGTCGCTCAACCAAGTACAGGGTAATGGAAAGTGTATATAAAAAACCTATAGTTGGCAAAAGGAACGGGAAAGAAACACGGATCGTAAGTTGGATGCAAATCATGGAAACAAAAATGCCATGGAGATTTACAAAAAGGCAAGAAACAAATCAGGAGGGAAAATCTATGATAACGCAAAGGGTAGTGCCTTGCTGTTGTAGGCCAGAGGCTGCTGCCTTAGGACAAAACATACCGGAACAAATAAGAGCCACATGATGAGGCACCTGTGTTCTGCGAAAGAAACGCGGAAACGACTCAGCACATTGTCATGGAATGGCAAGATACACACCTATGGCGACCCATAGGGAATGCCCACTTCCCAGAAACGTTTGCTTACAAAGAAGATGGAAGGACAAACTGTTGAACAGTCTAGATAAAAAAAAGATATTGTGAGACGGTGGGCCGATGCGATGCCTTTATTTCCGAGCAGACGCCCGAGTCAGAGACGAAGCACCGCACGAGGCAAAAGATGATGAGTCGTATGTACAAATGACGACGAAGATATGCACAAAATGCGCTCACACTAATTTCCCCCCCCCCCCTTCAGGAAAGCGGTCAGCAAGACCGCAAGCTAGAAAGGGTAGGTACGCCCAATGTTGGGTTTCAGGCGAGATACGTGTACGATTTCCGTAGTGCGGCGGAAATCAGTAGCTGAGCTGACAGGAGTGACGCGGTAGTTAACGGCCGAAGTTTTTTGCAAAACGGTGTAGGGGCCGAGATATCTGTGGAGAAACTTTTCACAGGGGCCCGGTGCGCGAACAGGTGTCCACAAAAGAACTTCGTCGTCTGGGCGGAACGAAGCAACGCGAAGCGTCGCATCATATCGAATTTTCCTTTTGTGCTAAATGGTAACGGTGTTGGCGCGGGAAATTTCACGGCAGCGGGCGATGCGAGCAGCACATTCTTCAGGAAGAGACGCGGATGGAGCAGCAGGTGCTGAAGGGAGCGTAGTGTCCAAGACGAAAGACGGCGCACGACCGTACACAAGCCAGAAGGGACTGTAATTGGTTGTACGTTGGACGGCAGTATTATACGCAAACGTCACGAAAGGTAGAATGGTGTCCCAGTTGGTGTGATCGGGTCGAACATACATTGACATCATGTCGGACAAAGTTAGATGAAAACGCTCTGTAAGACCATTTGTTTGCGAATGGTACGCTGATGTGGTCTTATGGGTGGTGTCAGAGGCCCGGAGGACTTCACGAAGCACATGCGAAAGGAACGTCTTGCCACGGTCACTCCGGAGGACACGAAGTGCGCCGTGGCGCAAAACGATAGCGTGTACGAAAAACTCGGCGACTTCGGAGGCAGTACCAGAGCGAAGAGCAGCTGTCTCAGCGTACCGCGTGAGATGATCCACTGCGGTAACAATCCAGCGGTGACCAGCGGGCGTGAGTGGGAGGGGTCCGTACAAGTCTATGCCCACAATTTCGAAGGGGGTGGACGGGCATGGTAGAGGCTGCAGAGGACCGGCTGGAAGGGATGTCGAGCGTTTTCTGTGTTGGCATGACGCGCAGGAGCTAACGTATTTGGCGACAGAGACGGAAAGGCCCGGCCAGAAACAACTCGTTTTGATGCGGTCGTAGGTGCCCAAGAAAGCCCAAGTGGCCAGCCGTCGCGTCGTCGTGAAATCCTTGTAATACTTGGAGTGAAAGTGAGCGAGGTATGACTGGTACCCACCGGTTACCGGAAGGATGGTAGATTAATCGAAATAACGCTCCACCCTGAAGCTTAAAACGTGAAAGTTGTCGTCTTAAGCGACTGTTGGGAGGTCGTGCCAAGCCAGTAAGTCGGTCCATCAGCGTTCGGCAGTATGGGTCAGTACGCTGGAGTGAGACGAGGTCAGTAGACGGAAGAAAGTCAACTGAGGCAACCACCTGTCCCGGGCTGAGACGTGCTGAGACGTGTGGCTAGATGGTGACGTGCAGACCGAAGGTGAAGCGTGGGCGTTTGGAGACAGCGGGCAGCGTGACAAAGCGTCGGCATCTTGATGTTGTTTGCCGGACCTATACGTGACAGTGAAGTCACATCCCTGCAAGCGCAGTACCCAACGGCCGAGGCGTCCAGACAAGTTTTTCAGGGACGTCAACCAACAGAGAGCATGATGGTCGGGCCCAATTGTGAAATGGCGGCCGTAGAGATAGGGTCGAAATTTTTGTATTGACTATAGGATGGCGAGGCATTCCTGTTATGTAATTGTGTAGTTGCGCTCAGCAGGAGAAAGAGTACGACTTGCATAAGACACGACTTGCTCTTCAGACTTCTGATTCGGATGCAGCAGGACAGCGCCAATTCCATGCCCACTGGCATCAGTGTGCAGAATAGCCGGGGCAGTTGCATTGAAATGACGGAGCACGGGCCCTGACGTGAGAAGTCGTTTGAGGGTCTGGAAGGCGGCTTCACAGTCGTCTGACCACACAAAGGGCGCGCTCGAAGTCAGAAGTTTGTGTAGAGGAGCGGCAATGGTGGCGAAGTCACGGACAAAGTGGCGGAAGTAGGACGCGAGTCCTAGAAAGCTGCGGAGTTCTTTAAATGTGGTTGGTGGCGGAAATTGCAGCACTGCAGCGATTTTGTCGGGATCAGGCTGGATGCCATGCGTACTGACGACGTGGCTCAATACTTTAATGCTTCGGCTTGCAAAGCGGCACTTTTTAGTATTGAGTTGGAGACCAGCCTTTGCTAGACACGTCAGAACATGGTCTAGACGTTGTAGGTGCTGGGAGAAGCTCGACGAAAAGATGACAATGTCGTCCAAGTAACAAAGGCATGTCTTCCATTTTAAGCCACGGAGTACTGTATCTATCATACGTTCAAACGTAACTGGCGCATTGCACAGTTCAAAAGGCATCACGTTAAACTCGAAAAGGCCATCAGGTGTAGCAAACGCAGTCTTTTCTTTATCTTGCTCATGCATTGGAATCTGCTAATATCCGGAGCGCAAGTCGAGGCTCGAGAAATACTCGGTACCTTGTAAGGTATCCAAAGCATCGTCAATACGAGGCATTGGATAAACATCCTTGCGGGTAATTTTGTTTAGCGTCCTATAATCGATGCAAAAGCGCACAGAACCATCCTTTTTTTTAACAAGCACAACAGGAGAAGACCAAGGGCTTGCTGAAGGCCTTATAATGTTGCGTGTCAGCATGTCGTTCACTTGTTATATAACTTTTCGCTCCGAAGGTGACACACGGTACGGGCGACGGCGAATGATGCGAGAGCCGTCTGTTTCAATTCGATGAGTAGTTACAGTGGTCTGACCCAGGCCACATGAAGAAACGTCAAAACAAGCTTCATGCTTCATTAAAATGGTGAGGAGTGCATCCGTCTGGGCCGGGTTGAGATCTGCACTCAAGCTGGCCTTAATAGCACTAGTGTGGCCTTCTGCGGGCGTACAATGCGCGGAAGATGTGGCAGGCGAAACACTGACGACACATACCGGCGCAGCGTCGGCGAGCTTGGCGACAGTAGACCCTTTCGGCAGTAGTAGTGGCTCAGTAGTCGTAATAAAGGCTGTGAGGTTGGCATAGCGACTCGAGAACCGGACGAAGCAAGAAGCAATCGCGAGTCCTCGAGAAATGCAGCGCTGAGAAGGTACAACCAATGCGTCTCCGCCGACAATGTCTGTTGACTCAAGGTTGCGAACACGTTCTTCGTCTGGTTGGATAATAAAATCTGCTGCTGCAATGAGGTTGGGACACGGGGAATCGGAAACGGGATAAGTGTCGGTGTCGCTGATGTGGATGCTTGGGTCGCCGCACGAAATTAGTGCAGAAGCAGCGGAAAGGAAGTCCCATCCTAATATCATCTGATGAGCGCACGTCGAAAGCACCGCAAGTTGCACATGATGACGAATACCGTCTATCAGGACGCGAGCTGCGCACTGTCCGGTAGGAAAGATGGGAACGTCATTACCACCACATAGGACCAGCATACGGCGTTTGCACTTTTCGCAGACGAAAGCACAGTTCACGATGTATAACAGAAAGAGCGGCTCCAGTATCTACAAGGGCGTCGACTGAAACACCTTCCACACAAACTGAGAGCAAATTGGCGGAGCGAGCGGGAGGAATTGGGACAGTCCGATACGATGCAGTTTCTCCTCCGAAAACTGCAACCTCTAGTTTTCCGAACGGGTGTCCACAACATAGGAAGCAGCACGCAAGGGCGATGAGGAACGGCGGTAAGGTGAAGGAGAGCGAGGCCGGGGCGAGCGGGATGCTCGAGCAATCCTGGGAAGGTGAAGGAGAGCGCACCAGAAGAGGTTGTGTACGGTCCGGGAACGTACGAATCTAGCCCTGGTATCCTGTCTCACTCAAAGGTGTCGTAGCCTCGCCTTTCACCTGAGTGAGGCCCGGAAACGTACGAGTCAAATCTAGGTGCGCTGTCTCGCTCAAAGGTAGCGTAGCCCCGCCTTTCATCTTGCTGACGCCGACGGCAGAAGCGAGAAATGTTGCCGTGAATACCGCAGTAGAAACAAACAGGGCGCGACGGCCGCCAAGGAGAGTAGTACGGCTGTGCAGGAGTATTCGCTGCGAGCAAAGCTAGGGGGACGCGGTAAGCTTCGGCAGGTGGAGACTGAAAGGTCGAGGGAGGCCGGGAGGCAATTTCGGCATAACTTGGCAGACAAAATGGTGTAGTAGACTTGTCCATTTCAGCGTTTGTCATCGACGCCGGTTCGTCCTTGCTGATGTCACGCGGTCCAGGAGGAGCGGGGCGAGCGGTTGCAAGCGTCGCAGGTCCAGAAAGATGGCCGTGAAGTTCCTCCCTGATGAGAGTGCGTATCAGGGCTCGCAGCTCAGCATCGCCGTTTAGATGAGGGTCGCAAGAGGCGCGTGGCAGGCGAATAGACTGGAGCGTGTCTAGACGCTGGCAGGCCGTGATAATATCCCCAACGCAGTTTGGGTTCTGCATGACGAGAGCATTAAAGGCGACCGTGTTGATGCCCTTCAGTATGTGGCGAACGCGGTCAGCTTCCGCCATGTCACTGTGTGCGCGGCGGCAGAGAGCGAGGACGTCCTCAATGTAGGATGTATAGGACTCATCCTGCTCTTGTATGTGCGTTGCCAGCTTCTGTTTCGCTACTTCGGAGCGTCCAGAGGACATGCCGAATATCTGGCGAAATTGCTGGGTGAATGATGACCAGTCTGAAAAGTCACTTTCGTGGTTAAAAAAAATCTTTTCGCAACTTCGGTTAAGTAAAAAGCGACATACCGCAATTTGTGCGTGTCGTCCCAATGATTGACGTCGCTGGCTCGGTTGTAGTGATCGAGCCAATCTTCGACGCCGTCGCCGCGGAGGCCGGCAAAGACGGGAGGATCTCGGTGTTTGGTGTTCACCGCCCAGGTAGGCCCAGCGGGCTGAGGAGAGGTTGTAGCAGCACTGGTGGACGGGTTGGTTTCTGCCATCACCGTGGTAGGCGTGAGCAAACGACGACCGGATCGGAGCTCCAGGGGAATCGGGAAAGTAAGAGGACGTGGGAATCGAAGCACTCTCCACCACTTGTGAGGCGTCGACCGATGCGACGCCTTTATTTCCGAGCAGCCGCCCGAGTCAGAGACGAAGCACCGCACGAGACAAAAGATGATGATGAGTCGTATGTACTAGAGCACTGCACGGGCCGATTTTTTCAGCCCGGGCCCGGCCCGGGCCCGTTTTAACGTTGGGCGGCCCGCCCGAGCCCGATCAAACCTTTTATGGCGAGAACCGGGCCCGGCCCGGGCCCGGAAATAATCTACGTGACCCGCCCGGCCCGGCCCGCCACCCCTTTACCTTAGGCCTGAGCCCGGCCCGAGCCCGGCCCGAGCCCGACTCGAAACCGGCCCGAACCCGGCCCGAGATCGAAAAATAATGTTTTTCAGAGTTGAGACACCCGAGAATAACTCGTGCACATTACATGCACACCACCAAAAAACCCGAGCCCGGCCAGGGCCCGCGTCTACAAACCCGATCCCGGCCCGAGTCAAAAAGCACACGCCGTGCCCGAGCCCGGCCCGATCCCGTGAAAAAACTGTGCTACCCGGCCCGGCCCGGCCCACGGGCCGGGCCGGGGCCCGTGTAGTGCTCTAGTATGTACACATGACGACGACGATATGTACAAAATGCGCTCACAATATATTTAGATTATTGCGGGAGGGGGGGGGGGGGGGGAGCAGGGAACTGATTCACAGAACTGGAGTCATTGCTAGAGTAAGTAATGGTAGAATATAGTGATTGAGGTTTTAAACACGAAACTTCAGATCCTGATCGCACAGTCAAACTGCTAGATGGCAATAGGTGTAGTAAAACCTGAATAAATCATGCAGGCTAGGTGACTGTTTGTCACCGCCCCGTTTATAGGGTATGCCAATAAACATGATCATCGTGACTGAAAGGGTGAATGATGAGGCGTGTACAGGTTGGCTGCTGGTGTACGATGAGCTGATTAACGCGCATGGTTCTCTCGAGCTATGTCCGAAGCCCGCTCTCATCAGACATCTTTTCTAGGCGACTCCTGCCTAAATTGTTGGAAATGCAGAAATAGTTTTTCTAGGCACCACCGCACTGATGTTGATTGTGTTTGTTACATTTAAAAGAAGTCTTTAAGATGTAGTGACTGCCGCAACCAGACCTTTATTTCAAGCCATTGATTCATTAAAATGCTGATAATGGCGAAATTTGTATTAACAAAGCTATCACGTTTACAACTCTGTAACTCCAGGATAAAGAGCAATTTCACAATTCTGTAACCTGCACCAAATATTAGATCTAAAGCGGACGAAATCTGCGTAATATGCACCACTCTCACTTATTAACTAATTTGTCACTAGGACTTCCCATAACCCTTGCAAGCATTGTACCAAATTCATGTAAGCAGGAAGTCCATATATAAAATTTGTCCTCTTTGGATGATCTATCGGTTGCAATTTACTGATCCGCGATTTCCTATTTAATGCAGAGATACAGATTTTGTAATGTTCGTCATTCTATATTTTTAACCTTACAGAATTTCGGCAGTTTTTGAGAAATATTCCAGGCACTAAATCATAGTCCTGCTATCAAGTTCACTATAACTTCACTTTCTCTCACAAATCCTACAAACGTCATTCAAATCGCTCCAGAGGCACTTACCTATATTCGGAAAGTAACCCTGAGGGGGAGCCATTGCTGGTATTTAGTTTCCAATCTAGATAAGCCTGCACGTACACTGTATTAATCTTAAAGAGAAGCTTTCTTTACCTAGGCTCCTGAGCTTGTCGCTGCTGCTATCTGCTGGGTGGGTCCGTATCTCGACACTCGTTTTTTTTGTATATATATACGAAGGTTATACGGAATCTTTCCCTAAACCTGGGCCAAGCTTTAAAAAGATGGAAATGCTACGTAGCTGGACAGAACCAAGGTTATGTTGTTTGCCGTCGCTCGGAGATACTCAGGTTACATTTTGCATTCCGCCTAATTCGATAATTATTCGTAGTGAATTATTGAACATCTCAATTATTATAACTAGAATAAAGGCGTAAATGAGAAAATTGTAGAACAACATGAAGCATTACTGATATAGTTTTCTGTCGCTCAATACGTGCTAAATAAAAGTATTTTTCCGAGCTTGAGAGAGGCCCGTGAACACACGCAAAATTGCCGTGCGATTGGCCGCTCGAGGCACTTTGCGAGGTACTTTTATTGCGATAGCAATTATATGGACACTTCAACCGGATTTCTGCCGTCGGCGTCGCCGTCGCCGTGAGGTTCCGTATAGATAAAATCTTCGCCGCGCGCCGTATGCCCCAGCGGAAGCGTGCGGGGACGCGCGCTGTCACGGAGAGCGAACGCACTCAATCTCCCACGCGCAAGCAAGGAAGCGGAAAGCCAGCGCCGGAGGGAGGGGGGGGGGCGCACTTCTACACTGCCAACAATCGCGCTCGGCGTTCGTTCGACCGCACCGTCTCTTATCTCTCCCACGCGCAAGCAAGGAAGCGGGAAGCCAGCGCCGGAGGGAGGGGGGGGGGGCGCACTTCTACGCTGCCAACAACCGCGCTCGGCGTTCGTTCGACCGCACCGTCTCTTATCTCCACACGGCTCTGACCTTTATGCGCCGTGCATTCGCCGCTCAGTTTCCGTTGAAGCGATAGACCGCACGTACCTTCCCCCGCGGCGCGGCGTATGCGCTCGCTGCCAGCGTTTTGACAGTCGTTGGCTGCAGTCATTCAATGTGATCTATTCATGTTTGTTTGTGCGCGCTCACACCACACTTGTTCATTCAGTTAGTAATAGTCGGGCCACATTTTCCAACGCACGCTACACATGCAATGCTGCCCAGATCGGCAGTGCAGCACTACAGGTGTGTCCCTTCGCACGCGCTGCTCACGGTAAGCGCTTCTCATCAACACCACCGTTTCACACGCGCCTTCTCGTGGTCATCGAGTCTCTCTTCATGTCGGTCTACTTACGCCGCAGCACACCTGCTTACTTAATCAGCTCATGTTTACTACAATTCATATTGCTACCAAGGCCGCTCACCTTACTTCGTATGACATTGCTGTGTTGCTATCGCATTCATTGCTTCGCCCTTAGGGCGAAACTGTGACATTTTTTTACCCATCCATCAATGGGCAAAAAGTCTGTTACGCCAAGACGCATAGTTTCTTAGGGGTGATCATTGATCGAGACCTCAGCTGGAGTCCCCGTGTAAAACGCGTAAATGCGACCAGCGCACATTTCTGAGGTGAAATCTGGAGGCCTTGTTCACTGAAATACGCCGATATTGAACTCGCAGATTTTTGAAGTCTCGCGCACACTTGAGGACGTGTTACACCCGACGTCCACACGCAGATGTCATCGGCGTACATTGATATCTGGACAGCACAGTATGCGTTCCACGAGACCGACAAGAACAAGGTTGAAATAGTGGGGCGCTGAAGACGCCACCTTGGGGAAACACCACGGTATGTGCAATGTTGAGACGTCGGACCGTAATTGGTCTACACAAAAAAGGACCTCACCGATATCAGCAAGTGAGGTTATGGGAGCACCGATTGAAGGTTACTATATGAGGAGGAAACAAACACTGAGAAATAAAAGCTGTTTTATAAATAAAACACCACATAGTTCAAAATGATTCAACGAAAATAAAATTCCCTAATCACAGTTATCTATATGTATATAGTGATGAAATAAAAGACAACTCCCTTTTACTTTATCGATAATAATAAATACCCCTTTTTCAGCGCCAGCTATAGAAGGGGTCGTTCACGCCGCTATCAATTGCAATGCCACGGACCCTTGAAGTATGCAGAAAGGCGCACTCGTAAAGTTGACCTACTAGTATACACTGCGCGTTACGCGGTTTGCTTGCCGACGTTTGTCTGAATTCTGGTGGCGCGGCATTTACGAGCTGTGTTTCATCGTTGTTCTACGTGTTCAGCCAAACGTATTCAGTTACGATCACGAGATAATTGTTTACTTTAGCTGCCTTCGTGCGACTGCGCTGGTCGACGGGCTTGGCATCCGACGATGCGACCAGCATGTAACACCAAAAGCTTTCTTTGGGCTGCAAAGAAGCGATATTCTGTGCATGTGTGCGGTTTTGACACCCGTGCGACTGACGTTTTGCTGCCTCGTTTTGAGTAGTGAAAACTTGAAACTTCGCCTGAAGGGCGAATCATTCACTGCTATGCGTCGGTCTAATTAACGCGGACGCGACGTACGCGGGCGCGCCAGAAGTTCTGGCACCCTTGAAAATTCAGTTGCCGAGGTTTTCGCTGAGCAAAAAATCTACGACACGTGATGTTGCACGATAGGTAAAAGCCCCCGTCACGCCGATCGGTCCCAGACCGATTTTCTTCGCTGAAAAAAAAAGCATCGGTCGTCGCAAGCCAATCACAGCGTGGGATTGAGAGAGAATGAAAGGAATAGGAGCGGAGCCTGCCCTAGGTTGTAAGCAACCGGTTAGCTATTTCGCAAATTGGTGCAGGTATGGTTGGTCACGTCGTTGTTTGCAAGTATATAGTTGCTGATGTTTCTTGCATTTGTGCCGTGTTTCATGGGAAGAGATGTCACTGGGACAAATGTACTGTGTACTGCGTTGCTAGATGCCGACTAAGATAGCGGTGGATTAAATGTGCGTGTGTGTTTCCCGTGTTGGTACGAGGCGAACCTGGCTGTCCTCGGGACCACGTAGCATTTTTTTTGTCTCTGCACTGTCGAGTTGAATAAAATGAACGTCATCATTCCAGCCCGTTGCGAAATTCATTGCTCTGCGGAGCGTCTACATGGTTTATCCGGCGCTGTGTATATACAAGTGTGGTGCAATGCATCTGGTGAGCGCTAACGTGTCTTGCCCTACATAGCGAATAGTCTAGACAGGAAGTACAGTTGTGCATGCGCTGCAAATCTGAGTACGATCAGCACGGCATTGTTGGCCAGCATATCGTTGTAGCTACAGAGGCTACAGTTCCAGTGTCGCTGTACTAAAGCTGGACAGAGCCAAACGAGACGCGCATGCGATTCGTGATTTTATTGGAAGCTAGTTACCACATTTCCCCACGTAATATAATGCATGCAATTGTTGCGTATGCAGTGTATGTTTTTTATTAATTAGTAGACTTATACGAGATCGAAATACTCTTGCACTAACAATGAATTTGGAACAAGCTTGCGAGAAGCGAGCTGGCAAGTTTGAGCGCATCTCGTGAGAGCTGGCGGGCGGCAAAGAGCATCATGTCGCGCGTAAGGAGATGCGGTATGAATGCGGCCATTTCGTCGCCGTCTGTCGCACGGCGCCTCAGGCGATAGAATGGTTCTCGGCGTAAAGACTCCGTGTAGGGCTTGCAATAACATCGCACAGGCGCAACCACGTTGCCCCTAAATACTGCGCTAGTAAAATGTAATCTATTTCAAGTTTGAGCACGTAGGTTGTTTTGCGCTTTTAATAATAGTCTGAGAGGTTTTAATATAAAAGGCGTGTGCCATGAATGTTCTGTCTCGTGAAATTTGTTTGCGGGCTGCCATTCTCAACTTTCTGAGGAATAACTTAGTCAAGAACGTAAGACCTGGTATAAGCAACATTAGTGTAGCAATATAACCCGCATATACGGTATGCATAGACCTATCACATGCATATCCCTAAACATTGGTAGGGCCGCAGCGACACCGAAGGCGACAACGATGGCGAAAATTTGCTTGTACAAATGCTTTGGCGTTCCAGTTACTTTCTTATCAAAACGTCGTTTTCTGCATTGAAGCACAATGTAACTGGAACGCCCAGGCATTTCTTTCAAAGTTAGGGAATTAATTTCTCCCTACGGGTGACATCCTAAAAATTCGTTCAGGGTGGATACACCTTGCGAACTCCACCGCCAGAATTCGTAAATTTCAATATGAACCGCAAGGTAATTAGTTAAAATTTAACAGTGAGACAAAGCACTTATCATCATTCATTAATAATTTTTAATCATTTGCCCCAGTGTTGCACGCTAGAGCAAGTTACAGCTCAGGCTGACTTGTCTGCTTTTCTGAAAATAAATTTTTTTCTCTCTTTTTGCAAGTAATGTGCGTCTCTGCAACTAGACCAGCTCATGAACTAGAATTGTGCTATCTGCCACAGGAAACCTTTAAAAGATTTTCAAAGTGTGCACTGGAACACTTGGTATATAGGTGGCCCTCACGGCGAAAGTTCATGCATGTGAGCGCAGACTCGAGCTCCAACGCCAACATGCCGTCGTGGTCCTGCTGTCGTCCTCATTTCATCGTCGTTATTTCATTGCCTTTATAACATTCTGATCACTCTTCCGTTGTGTTGTCATCGTCATCCTTTCATTGTTCTACTCTGTGGTTGTCACTGCGTTGTCATAGCGTCTTCGTCATGCCTTCTTCGAGCCGTTGTCGTCATTCTGTCACCATCATTCCATCCAGCCGCTATGCCGTTTACGACATCGCATCGTCTTCACAAGGTGGGCGTCATGCCGTTGTGGGGACGTGGCGACGAGTTAATAACAAACGTTTAATTACATCACTACGGATGGAGCGATCAGCTTGAGAAGCTGCTCGACAAGGGTGCTTTTTACAGCATCCCCAGAACGCCCTTGCCCAAGTAAAGGAGAGATCGGGCTCTCGCCACCCTTCACAGCCGGCGCTTGGTACACAGGAGTCAGTCCAACGGTTTTCCAGCGGAAGAGGGAAGTAGGCACAAACGCGCACACGACCACACACCCCATATGCCAATGGGTTTAACACCGCCGTTGACCCTGAGTGTGATTTACGGGTTATACAACGTTATACCAACGGGGGATATCATTAGATTTCTGGGATTACGCATTCAGGCCAACGGTAGGAACTCGAACACCATTGTGAAGCTCGAGGCTAGCACCAGTCAAACTTGTAGACTCCTAAAACGGATCGCAAACAAACCTGCGGGCATGAAAGAAGCTAACCTCCATAAGCTAGTACAATCGTTCGTAATCAGCAGGATAGTCTACGTGACGCCGTATTTGCGGCTTCACAAGGCGGAAAAGGTCAAAGTCGACATTCTCATTCGTAGAGGAATCAAAACGGCACTAGGTTTACCACTCAGTATATACATTGAAGAACATGATTTTGAGTCTCGGGGTTTCCGATACCCTCGAAGAGCTCATTGAGGCTGCAAGGAGCTCACAAGATCAGAGGCTGTTGCGCAGTCGTACCGGTATCAACATTCTGGAGAAGCTAGGACACGAGCCTCGAGCATGCTCCAGACGTACTGACAAGGTTCCTAGGCAGGTTAGGGACAAATTGAAGATATCTCCGCTCCACAAAAACATGCATCCACCCATACCATGAGAGCCGGAGGAGGGATAGAGCAGTAGTGTTGCAAGCCCGTTTTGAGGGCAGGAAGGACGGTTTGTATACAAATGCCGCCGAATACGCGGATGGTACGGGGCGCGTTTCGGTAGCAACTAGGGTATACGGGGGCCGGGCAGCGTGCTGCAGCACCCGACACTCGACCGCAACGGAGACGGAAGAGTTGGCCATTGCGCTGGCTCTAACTCAAGAGCAGCTAAAAATCATTGTGAGCTACTCAAAGTCAGCGATTGTGAGCTTTGATGCGTGCGAGCTGCATTTGAGCCGCAGCAACACGACTTTTGGCCAGCGCTCACCACCGGCCGAACAGGTCGTGTTCATCGGGACACCTGCGCACCAAGGGCTGTGGGGGAACGAGAAAGCGCATGCTCTGGCCCGAGGATTAGCTATTTTCCGGGATCCCAGAAGCGTCTCGTACGCACCCCCTCCATTTCGTGCTATGAGGAACCCCTAAAGTTTGCTGACCATCTAAGCACGTATCAAGAAATCCTAAATCATTACAAATTAGGCAGAGCGGTACTTCCAAAAGCGTGTAAGCTGGAGGTTGCCTGGCGTAAGCTACAAACCAGAGTTTTCCCAAACCCCAGCTTTACAGCAAGTGGCACCAGGAGGTTTTCAGCTCCAGGTTCAAACGTTGCTAGGGCATAGCGAACAAGATCCACATGCTATAGATGTGCTCGAGCTTTGGAGAGCGTGATGGAACGAATGAGTCTTGGGAGGCATTGCTTCTGAACCAGGAAGAAAAACAACAACGTGAAGTCATCCGTCTCGCCCTGGACGCTGCTGAGACCGAAGAGATCCCGGTTGACAGCTGACGGGAAGGACATGACTGGGACCGAGCTGCACCTCGGATCCCCGTCGCCCTTTTGACACGTGCTAATAAATGTTATTTCTCCCTCTTTCTCCAACCGCAGCACGCGCTCAGGGAAAGACGAGGCTCAAACGCGCCAAGGATGCCAACGGTCTTTAAGTATAACGAGTGTCTTGGCGTCCTTTGAACGTCCGGGTTTTCGCCGTGGTTTTGCGCGTTTGGGCCGCATGACAAGAATTGTTTCTTACAGACGCGAGTCGTAACAGAATGACCCGGGTTGCCGGTGGAGGGAGAGCCGGATGGGCACCGTACTGCATCCGCCGCCTTGAGGGATTGCAATGGCGCTCGCAACTGCAGGCGGTATTCCCTCAGTTTTCTTGTGTGCAGTACACAGACCGAGAGTTTCCGGGAGGCGTTTTTTTTCCACGTAGAAAGCATCGATGAATTGCCTCGTGAGATTGAGATGGTTTCTGGTTAACGGCAAGCGTCGGTTGGAACAGCACGCAAAACGCTACCACTCAGCTGGCAAGCGCGAGGCAGATTCACTAATTTTCACCAGGCTTATAAGCACATATAAATATCACGCTAATTAAATAAGTTCACGAAGTAGCACAAAAATCACACTGATAATTTTGTCATCGCAAGGAGGCCAGTACCCCTCAAGCTCCCTCCATGTTTTTTCCACCTAATGTGCTTTATTGAAAAGCAGATATGTGACTGAGTTTATGGCGCTAAAATAATTTTTTCCCTCTGGCTTCCTACAGGAGGTGATGTGATTTCGAGGTTTGGTTGGATTCACGCTGAAGTACGTGTCTGACAAATGATACATCGATGACAGCGAAGCGAGTTCTTACACCCTTCCGAAGTACTATACCGGTGTTGCGAATTTCTTTTCTAATGAAATAATTTTTCCTAGTAAGACTGCAATGTTTTGGTTTCTTTTTCTTGCCGAGATGTAAAAACGGGCGTGTTGGTAGTGTGCTTTTATTGTGTGTTTGTGTGGTTTCTTGTATTTTGTGCTTTCATTAATGTGCATGTTGGTATGCGTCGTTTCGCCTTTGTTATTTCAGAGTGTTTTTTGCAGTGTAGGAACAGTACTCTTCAATGAACTCATGCGCAATGCTATCATTTGGCATTCATGCTGACTGTCGCTGTACGTTCGCAGTCATTTCTTTCCTTACAGAAAGTGTGGAATCTTCACATGTAGCGGTAATAAAGCGTATAACGTACAGCCAAGATTTTATCTTTGCTCACTGCTGCATTTGTGACGAGTTGTGAAAGGACAGTATTTGATGCATTCATCTATGTTTTTGTTGTACTTTTGTAGAATTATTTTCTCCGTGCGGCTAAACAATTGAGATTATAGGAAGGTGGAGTTGGAATGGCTTTTTGAAGAACGTAGGCCAAGAATGTCCGAATTCTTGGGCACGGAACTTTGCACCATAAAACAGTAATAAGCTTTCTTTATTATGAAACATAGTACCTCTATCACCAGGATAAGTACTCTTGAGATCAAACATAATTTTATTGCGATAGCAATTATATGGACACTCCAAAGCAGATTTCTGCCGTCGCCGTCGCCGTGAGGTTCCGTATGACGTCAAAGCGATGAAATTGTCGCCGCGCGCTGAACGCTGTATGTGCGAGTGAAAGGGCACGAGGGACGCGCGCTTTCACGGGGAGTGAACGCAAGGCGGAGAACAAACGCGCGTTCTGAACGTGCTCCCTTAAGGGCTGCAGAATTAAGCATCTCTTTCCGCCTTTACAATCACCATATATGTAGAGAAAACGCGACTTCTTCAAACACGCGAAAGGCCGTGTGGTGGGGGGGGGGGGGAGGCGACGTTTAGCTGCGGCACAAAATGCCTATTGATATAAAAACGTTGTGAGGCGAGAAGGTGGTAAAGGCTTCCTACGCTGCTCGACGAGTGTCCCGTTCTGATCTCGTCGAAAACCTCCGAGCCGCCCTCACAGGCTCCGGCAACAGTCACTAACGCCGCGCGCGTTTTGTGCGAACGCGGGCAAAACGCCGACGGCGTCGACAACAGTTCTGTGTATTGCCGGTGCTGCTGCATGTCCAAGTTTGTACAGCTGATACAACTACTATCCTTACTCCGTATAGCTCTCTACTAATTTGCTATCGCTATTGATGCTTCGCCTTTCGGGTGAAACTGCGACGACTTTTTTGGCATTCTTCATAACTGTAGATGTTATCCGCAGCTTCCATGCTATCACAACAATGCAACGGGAGTGCACAGTAAAGCTTGCGGCGCTTTCGATGATGAAAAGAAGCAACAGATGTGTAGCCGGACAGAACAATGAAAGGGGCTCCTAATGCATTAGGAGTGGTAAAGTGAAAAGAAGTGTGTCGGTGTGTGTGACTTGTGGAAAGCCGGTTACGTGATGAAGTTAATGAGAGGATGTGAGAGCTACATGTACAGCTGCAGCAGAAAAGGATTCGCACAAATGACCGGAGCAGGGAAGGTGCGGCATGCGGCGCTCTTGTTCCCGTGCAGACTGGTATCTAAAGTGCCAAATGAGTCATGTTTCAAACGGGAGTGCCTGGCACTCTCGTTGTTGGCGTGCTAGGCAACAACAGCGTCGTGTACCGCAATTTATCTGCTCGGGTGATCGATCACTTGTGCTAATCTGCTTCCGCTGCAGCTGTGCAGATACACACACACACACACACACATACATATATATATATATATATATATATATATATATATATATATATAAGCAGCAGCATCAGCAGCCTATATTTATGTCCACTGCAGGACGAAGGCTCCTCCCTGTGATCTCCAATTGCCCCTGTCTTGCGCAAGCTCATTATATATATATATATATATATATATATATATATATATATATATATATATCCTAAGAAGTCAACACACACTGACACCAAGAACAACATAGGGGAAATGACTTCTACTTACTAATAGAATTCAAGAAATGATAAATTAATGAAAATGAAGATGGATGAACAAGCAACTGGCCGCAGGTGGGGAACGAGCCCATGTCCTCGCATTAAGCGTGCGATGCTCTCACCATTGAGCTACCACGGCGCCGTTTTCCCATACACTTTCTGGGGTATTTATGGCTTACAACTAGAACTAGCCCTGGGAGCGTTAGCCAGTGCCAAACCTAGGCGGCGGATGTAGAATATCCTTTCTGCTGCAGGCGTCACGAGTACGAGATCTTTTTGGGTGAAGGCTACTGGTCAATAAACCCACATATGCTACCTAAAGCCATCAATGTTGCCTGATTCAAGCCCTCGTTATGTAATGATCAAGAATATATATACAGGGTGTTTCAGCGAACACTTACAAAAATTCTTATAGATTGCCTGTGGCAGATAGCACAATTCTAGTTCATGAGCTGGTCTATTCGAAGAGGCGGACATTAGTTGCACGAAAACTCGAAATGCATAATCGAATAATAAACAGAAATTAATAAATAAGTTTTTAACTAATACCTGATGGCCCATATTTTAATTTACAAATTGTAGCCGTGGAGTTCGCAAGGCTGATCCACTTGGAACGAACTCTCGGGATGACACCAGTTTCGTAATATTAATTACCGAACTTTGCGGAGAAATGCATTGGCGTTCCAGTTCAGGTTCTTAACAAAACGTCGCTTTGTGCATGGAAGCACAAAATTAACTGGAACGACAATGCATTTCTCCGCAAAGTTCGGGAATTGATATCTCGAAACTGGTGTCATCCCGAGAATTCGTTCCAAGTGGATCCGCCTTGCGAACTCCACGGGTACAATTTGTAAATTGCAATATGGCCCGTCAGGTAATTAGTTAAAAGTTATTTAGTGAATTTTTGGTAATCATTCGATTATGCATTTCATTTTTTGAGCAAGTAGTATACGCCTCTTCGAGTAGACCAGCAAATCAACTAGGATGGGGCTGCCACAGGCAACCTTAAATAAATTTTGAAAGTGTTCGCTGAAACACCCTGTATATCTATATATATATATATATATATATATATTTGGACAGGGTGTCCTAGCTATTACGCAGCACGATTTAAAAAAAGAGTAACGGCGTTACGCGAAGCAAACCTTGTGCGTATTGTTTTCAACGCAGTGGAATAGCCGCCAGTAATTTTTTCCTTGCTGAGATTTCATTAGGTAATTGTACTTACTTATCTAACTCGAGAAGTACTCTCCTAATTATCAAAGTGTCAATAAAAATTGTAGAGCGACATGAAAAACTACCGATACAGCTTTCTGTTGCTCCGCACGTGCTACATAAAAGTGTTTTGCGAGCGAGAAAGAAGCCCGCGAATACACGCAAAGTGCTTCGAGTGACCAGTCGCGCGGCAATTCTGCGTGTATTCGCGGGCTTCTTTCACGCTCCGAAAAACACATTTATGTGGCACGTATTGAGCAACAGTAACCTGTATCGGGTGTTTTTCATGTTTCTGTACAATTTTCTCATTGACACTTTGATAATTAGGGCAGTACTTCTCGAGTTAGATAATTAATTACAATTAGCTGGTAAAATCTCAGCAACAAAAAAGTTACTGGCGGCTACTGCACTGCACTCGAAACAATACGCACTAGGGTTGCTTCGCGTAACGCCGTTCGTCTTTTTCTAAATCGTGCTGCGTGATAGCTGGGACACCCTGTATACATATATATAGTGTAACTGCCGTTGGTCTGCATCAGTTCCTCGTCAGTTGCACTTCGCCCCTGAAAGATGGAACATGGAAAGAGGGAGAACATATGTCGAGTGGGCTCCTGAACATTGCCAAGGTTGAAGATTGGGCGTGTTGGTATAGCAGATCTTTAGAGGTTTGAATGCGCAACATTTTAGACGAGAGACAGAGATAAGGAACACACACGACGGAGCGCTATTTGCAACAATCGATTTATTCCCTTGTTAGCGTTATAAATACTGGAAGACACTCAAAGGGGGAGAGCGACGACAACTTTACAAACATGGCCATCAAACAATACCAAGCCGGCTTTGTCACATCATCAACAATTTTTTTCTTTTTTTCTGCACTCGACATCGCAACAAAGGAACAACAAGGTTTAACAAGCAACAAGGAAAAATGGCATTGCAACAAGGAACTTGCTGCAAGTAGCGGTCTGTCACGTGTATTCCTCATCTGTGTCTCTCGTCTAAAATGTCCCGCATTCCAACCTCTAAAGGTATGCTCGTACAACAATTTGTTATGTGGTGAACGCGGTTTACATTATGGATCCCGGACCTCAAAGAGCTGCGACGTATTGCTTACGCATTTCTCTCGTTCTTGTATTTACCGCTAGATCATTACATTTTGTTTATTCATGCAATAAAATCAAACACAGAAAATAGGCGAGAAGGGTAGACACAGACCACATGAGGAATTAGACGCAGCGCTTCTGGTATATGTAACCAGCTTAAAGGGCAAGCACAGAACACCGGCCACCGCTGTACTCCTCTTGAAGAATAATCCCTGTGAAACTGCTAAACACGCCCACCAGATATTCATTGTAGTCATTACCACTGCTCGACTTAGTTGATCCAGATAGACATATTCCATTCTGATGAGAAATAGATGGGAGGCTGATCTCACAAATAAAAGAGCACATGCTTTCCACATCCTGTTAACAGATAGCCACTGTTTGATGAGTGCTGGATAATCAAACAGTGGCGATAAGCGACAATGACAGTACGAAATGGCTTTTGCGTTTATAGACAGACAGGCACAGTAACATGTACCTCAAAGCACGCACACCGTCTGCCTTTAATCGGCGCTGACAGGCCGATCACTTAGGCAACTTTATTAGGATACGGCCGAATTCAGAAAGACGATCCAGTGGGTGCTATTGTTCGAGGAAATGCGGCATTATCTAGACAAGTTGTCTTTGCGGTCATCACGGCGAGCCTCTATCAATGCCACATCAGCGAGATACGCCTCTGTAGGTTGCTTATCGCCGGAAGGTAAGGAACCGCCGCCAGGGCTGAGGCGTTGTATATTTGCGCTCCTCCATGATATACACCGGGCTCTGTGACCGCGCGGGTGTAAGGCGCCGACGCGAGACAGGCAGGTCTGTATGTACGGTGCGTGCTCCGAGGATAGGAAAGCTCAGGATGCCAGCACGGCTCCCTCGAGGTGTGATACCTACTTTGGTGGTGCTGTGGGTGCACGTGTCAACAATATCCGCAGGTAAGAGTGGGCTTGGCCCGGGTTAGTGTTATGAAAAAGGAGATTGGAGGAAGTCACTGACCTGTGCTATAGAGATCACCGGGGGAAGCAGCAGAGCTTTGCCGTATAGCTCATAGAGCTTCGTCACCATGGCTATAGTGTTGTGCTATACATGTGAGCATAAATTATGAAGTAAAACAACCTGGACACATTGAGGTACGAATATTTTGCATCTGCTAAGTAATTAACCTTTCTGAAAAAGGAGAAAGAAGTTAGAGGGAAGCAGGGAGCCTACATGCAAGCGCCGGCGCTTTCATGTAGGCTCCTTAGAAGGAAGTTGCAATTGTCGGCTATAGATATTCCCCTCGCGCTGACGAAGGTGATTGTGGTATTTCGTTCAATGTAGACAGAGTTAGTAACCTATATCATTAAACATATAACGGGTGCCAAGGCTAGAGAAACGTGATCTAAGGTCGCAGACAATCAGATGCTGTCAAAAGATTAGTATTTCAAGATCGATCGAAAATGCCTTCATCCTGCAGTGGACATAGAACAGGTGGACGACGATAATCCGCACTGCCGAAAAACAAATTACCAAGAACCACTGATCACTTGATCATTCAAGGGGAATCGTCTATGCCCAAACATGAATTACACTGCTACCGTGCTATACTGAGCATTCGTGAAAGGTTATGCCAATGCTACACACACTTTCTCCATCTGCTATTGATAATAGAAAAGCTTTACATGGTTTGGTTAGGCTGCCAATTAAAACCCTTAGCATGGCCACACTTCCACTCTGCCCGCTGCAGCAGCCAGTGCGCCACATTTCTTTTGCAGCTGAAGCTGGTTATGCGGACCCTGTGCCGTCGTTGACGGAGTTCGCTAAAAATGGGCCACGTGACCTAGCGGGAGAAGGAAAGAAAAGCTAAACAGAGGGAAAGGGGTTGGAGTGACCCCTTTCCCCCTATGAGAATGCTGTGAAAGAGTGCAGATGAAAAGAAGAACGGAGGGGGGGTTTTATGTAAGTCACGCCGTCCAATACTCGCGTTGGAGGGGGAGAGCGTGAGGGGCGCCAACCAGTGGCTGTGTAGGAAAAAAGTAGGTCAACGGAGGAGTGGGTGTGAGTCGAGTTCGCGTTAGCGTTGGTTAAGTATACCGAGCTTCGGTCAACGACTCTTCTCCGGGCACGTCGTAGAAAAAAACAAAAAAACAAAAGCTCGAGGAACGCTCTAGGAACGCCGTCGCCCATGGACGCCGATGCGTCCCATCCCCCGAAAGTAGCCCCGTTCGGGCCAGCCAAACGGCCGCGCATGCACAGCTTCGCTGTTCGACTATCTTCACAGATTGGAAGGGGCAGTGATATTTAGCGAAGCCTTAATGTCTAATCAAAATCATATATGGCTAGGCGAAATCGCCGGTGTGCAGAAAACTATCATCATCAGCATTGGTTTGAGCTTCGTCGTCATCTTCCACAGCTGGCTTGTTGGCGCCCCTCCGGTTGCGCTCGTGCTCGGTACGCGTTCGTGCCACTGCTCCCACGTTCGTCGTCGTCGCCTTCTTCCACAGCTGGCTGCGTTGCCGCGCATCATTCCAGCGCAGAAATTCGCTTGTCTTCCGTCGTCGTAATGCGAAGGCCGCGTTTACTGGGGTATGAGCCATTCGTTGTCTTACGTAACGGACCGATTTATTTTGTAGCAATTTAATTTCGAAGAACCGCAAGCGGCAAAGGCGGGCGATTGCTGCTAACGACGCGGCGGAGCAAATTTGAGACCTAGAACGCAAGTGACAACGGCGGACTGCGGGCATACCGTCAGTGACGTCGTGTCTCCGTCGCAGCCGGACGTGTGTGTAACTTCATAATTCAGAAATACTTTAATGAGCCCTCGGGATTAACCCAGTGGTAAACATCGGGGCCGCAAAATTTAGCTCCGCTGGTTAACCATATTCACGGAGTGGAAGGGACGACGTATTTTTTCATCTCTCTGAATGGCGACATGGATTTCTGAAATATATATTGGGAGGTGTTAATCAATGCGGTCGAGGAGGTATAAGATAATATTCTTATGGGTGACACAAACGAAGAAAAGGAGCATTGGAAATTTTATGGAGGATAAGCATTGGACGGAACCACCAAGAAAAGAAACAACGCTCTTCGTTTACCGTTCCGCACACACACTGGTTCATTAAGAGGAAGTGAGATCTTCTTATCGAGAACAAACCCTTGGCTATCCTCGTCGTATCTTCGGTGTTTCCCTGCACTGTCTTGTACTAACACGACAAAGAAGCTTCCTTTGTGGTAACATCACCAATGCGTGCCTCCCATGTAATGGTGCACAACAACGTGGATGTCAAATAACAACGTAGTATCACTTCAGGAAACATATGGGCCTTGGCAAACAATATTGCTTCATTGCTTGTAGTTTTCTCGTTCTAGAAGGACTTTCCTAGGGGTCATCGTGCGCTTCAACATGTGGGAAGTTCTGGAACTCGTTCCATGTAGACGTGCTTTGTCAGCGCCGTAATTATGTGCTACCCATGAGCTTTACACAGAACTTACTTGGAATATTTATTACAATTATGGCGAAAGCAAATGGTCGGTGTCTTTGAGAGAAATACGTCTCTCACACCAAAGCCACCCTCAGCTATATCCGGTAAATCTCTGCCACATCCACGTGAAGAATATCAGTCCTGTCGTGTGTAAGTGTGTGTGTGTTTAAGTGAGTGTCTATCATCCTTTATCACTTGTCTCAAGTGGCTTCTGCGAAAAACGGCGTTATCAAAACCTTGACAGTTGCCGCTTTTCTATTGTCTTCTTACCCCTAGGGATTATATACCGAGAGTGTGAAAAAGAACAAGTTTTTTCCAGATATTCACCACATAGAAACCAAATTCCATTTCGCTTGCCGATGGCTTTCTCGAGAGACCGTTATGCGGAAATTGATTCAATAATTGTTTGAGTTTACAAAGCTTTATCATCCCAAAGACCTACTAGCTACCGCGGTTCTCGTGTTTTGCACCGCTCCGATTTCGCCAAGGTTAAAAATGGACTTCTGGAGCTACGTTGCCGTGTATACAGGCTGATCATTTTCAAGTTTTACGAAATTAAAAAAAAATGGCCTGTGGCAGGTAACTTATTTCTAGTCCTTGAGCTCGATTATTAAGAGAGCGGGCCATTGCCTGCACGAGAAATGAAAACACATATTCAACTAAAAACAAACATCCACTGATTATCTTTAAATTAATTACATTGCGACACATATTACAATTTACGAATTGTAGCCGGTGAGCTTGCAAGGCGTATCTAATACGAATGAATTTCAAGGATGGCGCCAGTCTTGAGATATGCGCCATCAAACTTGGCGTAAAAATACAATGTTGTTCCACTTACTCTTAAAAAAAAACGCTATTTTATGCATTGAAGCACGAAAGTAACTGGAACTCCCATGTATTTTGTTCCACACTTTGGAAAATAATATCTCGAAACTGCTGTCGTCCTGGAAATTGATTTCAAGTGGACACGTCATTCAAGCTCACCGGCTACAATTAGTAAATGGCAACACGTGTCGTAAAGTAATTAAAAAGGTAATTATTTGAATATGTGTTTCGATTTCTCGTGCTTGTAATGTCCGCCTAATCGAATAATCCATCTCGAGGACAAGAATTACGCTATCTGCCACCGGCGATTTAAAAAAAATTCATAAAGCTTAAAAATGAACACCCTGTATAAGTACACGCTCTCTATGCGTAAAGAGGTATGAATATTTCGATATTCTTGTATGTACTTGCATAAATGCGCAGTGTTTAAGCGGTATTCTTGCACAAAAGGTTGAGTGGATCTCACACATATGTGGGAATCGGTGATAAGCCAAGGGCTCTTACACGGATGTGAACACCACGAATGATAAGGCACACGACAAGTAGACAAGACAGTGTTTTTTTATTATTTGCGTTGTAGAGTACCATGTAAAGATGTACCAACTTGCCCAGCTAGTTACTCTACTGAAGCTTTCCTTTTTGTTTACTTTGATGCTTACTGAAATATTAATTCACACCTTCCGTTCTAGTAGCTTCTTCACTTCTTGCCTTTTGTTCTACTTGCCCGGACACCTAGCCAGTTGCACTAACAAGTGGCCCAAGTTGTCAATCCGGATACTTACAGGGTTGCAGATACCCAGTGGCCAAGGTTGTCGTTCAGTGAATGCTCTGTTTCCGTTTTGTTCACGAAACTACTTTCTTCACATTCGGCAGCTTCTGTTGCCGAGTTTTTTTTTTTTTTTTGCTTCCCTATAAATTCTTAAAGCGGTTCGCAAACTTTAGGGACTTTATCCACTTTCTGATTTGTCCGTTTGTATCAAAGCTCTTCCACGCCAACAACGTTCTTCGCCAGTGAACCCCGTTCATGCAAACCCCGCGTCGCTAGGTACGCGGTGCTCTTCAAATGAAAAAAAAAAATCCTTTCAAATTGCTTTGGTGCTGGGCGGGATTCCCGGGTCATACATGTTCAGGAAATATTCAGACACGCGCCACGCGCGGACTTTGTGGCGGTGGCTCTGGATGGCACAACGTGTTCAGAGGAAAGCTCGAGAGAGGAGCCGGGCTGTGGTACACACCTCATGTATTACACGTTTCGGCCTATCTGGGATGGTGTCAGCCGGAACTTTGTCTTATTGCTGACTTGTTCACTGCTCTGCAGCTCAACGTTCCATGCTCAACGAAGGCTTTGCTCTATTTCTGCGCCCACAACTTCTTCTTTTTTTTTGCACTCTGCTTTTGCTACCGACTTCTTCACTTCTTGCCTTTTGTTCTACTTGCCCGGACACCTAGCCAGTTGCACTACCAAGTGGCCCAAGTTGTCGATCTGGATACTTACAGGGTTGCAGATACCCAGTGGCCAAGGTTGTCTAATCGGATACTACCCAGTTGCACGTGACCAGTTGCACTAACCCGGTGACCTAAGTTGTTTATTCGGATACTTATCCAGCAGAATGGGACCAGTTGCGCATACCCAGTGGCCCAAGTTGTCTATTTGAAACGTACCTAGCAGCACCATGACCAGATCCACATACTCAGTGACCCAAGGGTTGCATTCGAAAGCGTATACAGTAGCATATGCCTAGTTTTTTTTTTTCTACCCAATTGCCCAAGTTGTCTATTCGCGTCGATTCCGAGTGGCTCAAGCTGTATAACTGGCATGACAGCGGAGCCAGCAGCCAGCACCCTCAAGGTCAGGAGAAGAGGCACAGAAAACTTCACTTCAGAACGATTTAAAAGAAAATTCAATCAATCAATCAATCAATCAAAGTGAGCTTTATTTATATATTTCGAAGAATGGGTACAAAATAGTTGGACGAATAGCCTATCTGGCTCATTAGGGTTCATATGACACCTCATCCGGTCAGCAGTTACATTTCAGCATTACAAAGCTATCCAGATATGACAACAAGACAAAGCTTGACACAAACGTCTGCACCGAATAGACGTATTTATGGTTTAAAAAAAGGCGTACCTAAACATCTGTCGGCCACCAACGCTCCGCAAGCACAAAGAATTGCCAGTCTTTCCTACTTCTTTATCGATTGGCTTTGCGTGGCTTGCCTAAAGCTAATGGCCACTACACGATTATTTGCGCTGAAAGCTTGGTGCTCTTCTTCAGAGCTCACAAAAGTGAATAACAGTACACATAAACGTTGCAGCGCAGCTGCCTTTAACTTATAGAGCAGTGGGTTAACTTAAAAGTTCAAAGTATGGCAGACAGCAAATACATTTATTCCGTAACGTGTGCTCCATCCTAACCAACAATATAGTATTCGAATGCTAGTAGTGCCGAGAAGATTGGAACGCTTCAGTGACCAACTACAACTTGGTGAATGAATCTAAGAGGGGACAGATTTATATTTATATTTTTATCCCTGACACAAAAATACATTTGTTGAACAGATCAACTGAAGCCAAAAGGCAGCGATAAAACTCTGAGAGCCGTAGATGCAAACGGTGTATTCTTAGAAATTCGTAGGAATATAACGAGCCGTATGGCCACACGTCTTTAAGGGCCTTGTTTTGGAGGCAAGCGCTGAAGGTTTCATGTTCGCCGAAATGCCACTGCAATATTAGTTCCTTCCCGGTGCGCCAGCTACGACGAAACACGCAAATGACAAGAATCTGCAACATCACTTCGATGAACATTCCGTGCTTATCTGAGACGATAAATTACGAATGGGCGTTCTTGCGAAAAATAGATAGTGCTAGCCAGCAAATATGCCAGATATGATAAGCCTAGTGTACTTGGTCCGTTCTCGTGCCGTCCAGTTCAGTGAACTTTGTTTCCAGTGGCACTTATCGAATGGTATGCTACATGGGCTGTTTCCAACATTTTTCCGATAAGAAAGTCAATAACTAACCTGCAGCTGCTGCCCCTAATTCCAAGCTCAATGTATAATCTGCGGTAACGGAAGAGGCGGGTATGCGACAGTCATGTCAAGTGGTGCGTGTGCAAATTGCAGGGCTACTTCCGGCCCTTTGAGCCATCTAATGAAACTAGGAATCAAAGTAGGCGTGAAAGTAGGAATCACCGCGGCGTATGTTCCACGTTCTGTACGAAAGCTATTACTACCCCTTTTCTTTTACCAGACAGGCATCTCTGCGATAACAATCAATATCACGGCACGCAAAACGTTGCTTCCAAAACAACCAGTACGATCTTCTTTGGCAAATGTGGAGACAGTGGAAATGTGACGCTTGTAAGTTTAGGTTATTTAGGCCAATGCATGGTCATTTTGTTTCCAGCTATTACTCCTCACAGATCAGGAGACAAGAGCGACCTGGTCTTCATGGACATCTGAACAAGACAAGTCCCATACACTCCTGACGCAGCTAACCAATCATTGGCATACAAGACAGCATACTCTCAGTTGAGCTTAACAAAAACTCGGGGAGGCATGTAGAAAAATGCAATAATAGAAAATGAAGCTTTCTGTAGAATTAAAAATCTGCAGCTTTATTTCGCGGACAAAACAACCTTTCCCGTTATCGGCATATCAGTGAAGTAGCTACTGGAAGCCCTGGAAAATATTTCGGTGTTATGATGAGGACAAGGGACACAGAGAGGCTCGATTTTGTTAATCACGAGTGTATAAATCCAGCTGGCGATAAAGCCAAGGAACGCACAAGGAGGACTACATGTGGTTGAAGTTTATTATTAGAAAATAATAATGAAAATGGAAAATGAACTGGACGGAAAAATAACATGTGGTCGGTGGGGACCGAACACCCTACCTTCGCATTACCCGTGCGACACACTACCAATTGTGCAACAGCGAGGGCCATCAATCTGTCCATTATCTTTGCTATTTATGTGTACTAGATCTAGCCCTTGGAGCGTTGGCCAGCACCATTCAGAGTCATAGCGGGCGGATGTAGAAGACCCTTTTTTGCCCGCTTGAAGAAAGGATAGGAGGCACGTGCCTAATAAACCACCGATGCTCATCGTGGCTGCCAGATTCGAGACCCTCGCAATGAATTAATGAGAAGCGAAACAGAGGATTACGATTTTGGTTAATCATGACCATAAAAAACAAGTCAGCAATGAAGCCAAGGAAAGCACAGGAGTAATTAGGTATAGTTGAAATTGGAATGTGCAAAATGAAGAAAAGAGGTAATGAAAGTGTAAGCTCTACTCCGGCGGCAGCTGCATATGGTGCGGCTGACTAAATTAAAAAAATATGTAACTAAATTGTCGCTAACAAAATTAACAAGCATCGTATCACGCGCACACAAGAAATGTGTGCGTCTGACACCATGGTTGGTAATTTACACACTAAACATTTTCACACCCTTAAGGGTGTTAAAATGGGTGTTTTCCGCATTTACACCCCCGTGCACACCCTTTTAGCACCCATTTTGTTAAAAACACCCTATCATATGGGTGTATACGGCACATAAGGTGTGAAGTTGCTCAAAGAAGGGTGTTAAATCGACGTCTGAAGGGTGTTGAACACAAGGATGCATGCCTAAATCTGGCCATAAGAACGCGCATACGTCCGCGCAATGAGCCATGTGTCTATGTATGTCATTTTTTTCTAAGATACTGATGTTACTGGCATGACGGGCACTCCAAAACGTATTACCTTGAAAAGTAGACACATTCACTTGCAATTTCATGAAATATCATTAGATTTAGTTCTCACTGTGATACTACAGTGCAATTAGACACTTTTAATACAAACTGCAGTAATTGAATGAAAAAGCGCAAGCAACTCGCAAAATTTCGCAGGAATTTAGTAGTGCCCTTAACAGCCCAACAAAACGTTGCGAACCCCGGTGAGATGTCTTTTTAAGCGATTCAAGGTAGTAATTAGACACGCAGGCATAAAAATTAGGCTAATTCACTTGTCAACCAACCAAGTCAGACAATCCTGCTTACGTAATTGAAGCCCATCATCGATATAGTTCATAAATGGTTCTTTGAATGCCAAGAACTGATGCCGCTAATTGCTTCAGTGTAATAAATTCCGGACTATGGAAATATGTAAAACCGAAACATGTACTGCGGAAGAGCACAACTGTCACTCCTTTGGTAGACGCCACGAGTGATGTGAATGCTTGCGCCTCACACGTGGCACGACCAATAATGTAGCGCTCTTATCGAGCCACGATCTCTCTGAAACTTTATGCTGTGACCTGGCATGGTCTCCTCGATCGGACGCAGCTGGTATTTTGATCGTACCTGTAGACGCGCGCTGATCGGCTCACTCACGGTCAAGATTTCTGCGATGCACTCACAGTCTTGCAGCCCGGACATCGTAAAAAAAAAGAAAGAAAAAAAAAACGTAACGCTCGACACGAAACGTATTCGCCACTCCCAGCTCACCGGTACTGCTAGAGACCACAAAAAAGTGGCAGCAAGCACGCGGCCACGCCAACAAGCAAAGCTGTGAGAAAGGGGCAACGGCAGATAATTTTTACAGTTCGCCTGAGTTCCGCGCAGCGCGATTTACGGCTGCGCCCTCCCGACTGAAAAGCGACCGAAACTGACGCTACGACGCTTTACCGTTGCCTAGACAACCCGGCGCGCGGCAGGGTGGGAAGGCGGAAGCTGCTACGTCACCTCATTGACTCTTGCTTCAAAAGATGCGTTGTCTCTTTTTTGTCTGTGTCCGCGTCTCGCGCTCTGGGAAATAATTTTAAACGTGTGATTGGTTTTATGTGCGGTCTAATCAGAGACGTGGTCCGTGCGTTGTGTATTAATCGTGCCCCACCTCAACTCAAAGCCTTGGCACGCGCTGGAAGATGGATCCACGGAAGCAGATACGAGCAGTTGCAACGTGCCCGGTGTCGGCGGTCGGTATACTACTGTTTCAGGCAAGTGTCCGTTCATTTGGTGTTTCTTTATTTGATTACGTGTTATTGTTGGCTGTAGAAGTATCTCATTGTGATCCGATAGCATATTTCACTAATGTAAGCGCAAAAGCAGTTGCACGTAGTACTACGGCAAGATGGCTACCTCGATTGCCCCCTTGTGACTAGCAAGATGGCTACCTCAATTGCCCCCGTGTGGCCACGTCGGGCGTGGTGCGCCTGCATAATCGCCGCTTTGTTTCTGAGCGCTTGAACTATCGGAAATGTGGTGTTCTTGCGAGTTCAGCGCGGCTTATAACATGGTCGTTCGTTTTGTGTCGAGTAGAAAAAGAAGTGCCGACTGGCTTCGCCTTTCGAAAGTACCAGCGCAATATTGGCTCTCCCTGGCGCGCCCGCGTACTGCTGCTGCTGCTGCTTGCCGGACGCCTTCTTCAGCGTGTTTTGGGCTATCTTTCTCTCTCCGTTTGTGTGTGTGTGTGTGGTGTGTGTTCGCGCGCGCGTACCTGTTTTGTAAGCGCTTTACGTGTGCGTGCGTGCGTCCGTGCGTTTTTTCTGAGCGCTGTGTACGTGCGTTCGTGCATGTTTTTGAGTGTTTTGTATGTGTGCGTGCGCGCGCGCGCGTCCTTGTATGCGCGTCTCTATGTGCTTGCGCGTGCGTGCGTTCGTGGGTTTTTTGTGAGCGCTTTGTATGTGCGCGCGTGCCTGTTGTGTGAGTGCTTTGCATGTGTGCGTGCGCGCGCGCGCGTTGCTGCTTCGCGAGCGTTTTGCTTGTGCGCGCGTGCTTGTATGTGGGTCTATGTGCTTGCGCGTGCGTGCGTTCGTGCGTGTTTTGTGAGTACTTAGCGTGTGTGGGTGCGCGCGCGCGTACGTGTTTTGTGAGCGCTTTGCGAGTGCGCGTGCTTGTATGCGGGTCTCTATGTGTTTGCGCGTGCGTTCGTGCGTGCGTGTTTTGTGAGTGCTATGTATGTGCGTGCGCGCGCGAGCGTACGTGTTTTGTGAGTTTTCTGCGGGGGCGCGCGTGCCTGTGTGTGTGTGTGTGTGTGTGTGTGTGTGTGTGTGTGTGTGTGTGTGTGTATTGAATAAAGTCGGTAGTTTTACACGCATTAAACCTCTTCAAAATTGGTGCAGCGGCTGTCCCCGCCCTGAAAACCGAGTTTGGTGTCGAGCCACTCTGGAATATATGGAGGCGCCGGAGGACCAGTGGAAGGTGTAAGTTTCCTCCTTTTTCCCCCCTCTACCCTGATGAATCCACTTCCTTGATTGTTATTGTGAAATAAACGTTTCATCAACAGCATAAATACATGAGTCAGAAATCCGGAAAGTGTGTTTCACAATTACACTAATTTCGATCGTGAAACGTGTACCTTGGTTTAGCCCACATTTCCTTGAAGTAGGCAACTGCTTACGAGGCGGCGGCGGGCGAAATGCTGCCGCCCTTTTCGCCTACATGTTTTGCCTACAAATGCAAAAACGCCCGTGTCTCGTGCATTGGGGGCACGTTGAAAAACCTCTAGGGGTCAGGATCAATCCAGTCACCCGCTATCCCGTGCCCCTTAATCAAATTGTCGTTTTGACACGTAACACTCCCGAATTCAAGGAGACAACTGCTTAAATTGTGAATAGCTGGTTATTTGCGATATTCCGCATATAGCAATTGGTTTAAGCAGCTTTTACTGAAGATATGAAGTGCTAAGATTTAGGTCTCTCTGGGGTGGTTCTCATGCCCTTCGAAAATTGTCCTCTATAGCCCGATTATAATTCGTAAAAATGGAATTTATAAGGCATGCCCTCGGACTCGAGAATGTGCTTGAGGTGTAGGTTTAATTGAGAAGGTTGCAGTGAGTCCAATAAATTTTTTAATGCTTTCTCAGTAGGAGTGTCAAAGTGTAAAAAAAAGCGTATGTGTGTGTGTGTGTGTAAATTGTTGAAAGCGAGTCATATGGTGCAGGTGTGCGTGTGTGTGTGTAAGACTTCGCTCCTCGAAAGGGCAGGACTTGTGTAAAGTGACTTGTTGAACAACTTTGCAAATGTGGTGAACATGGTTTAAATAATGGATTTGAGACCTGCAAGGAGTTGCGACATTGTAACGCATTCCTCTTGCATTTACCACGGATTTGCCACTGAATTGTACAACTCTCTGGTGCTGTTTGGCCAGAAAAGGCAAGGAAACAATAATGAATCAAATTTGCTTCATTCACACTATTTATAGCCAAATTAGTAGCCCAAGTCACTAGTGTGATCGAGTATATATTTGCAATGTGGCACTAAGATTACTCATTACATTCAACTTAGACGCTTTCATAGCTGGTAATAAACTTAGTGAGCACTAAAAAAATATTAAACAATAGAAATACTGCTGGCACAGCACTGGCAACAGTGTATGAGCAGGCAAACGTATATGTTTGTGGAAATTTTAATGCAATGAACTTTCACTACAACATCTGTGGTAGGAGGCTTTTTTTTTCTCAGTAAGCTGTACCGAGTCCATACTTTCATTTTTCTCTTGCCAACCAAAATCGCCTTTATTGCCAGTGATCTTGTCTCTCGTTCTGGTAGCATTTTTTATGTGGAACTAAAAATGTCATTTCTTGCAGGTCATCCAGATGACAGCCTCACAATTCGCAGCCTTTGTGCTCTCCATCAGAAAACCATCAGGGGCAAGCCACTTATGTTTGCCTTCAGACAAGACAACATTGTAAGTAGATATAGGCGTGTAGTCGAATATTCTGAAACAAGTTTCCATTTAATATTGTGAGGCTCCTTTGATAGCCTTAGGTTCATATTTTGTGCAGTTGTGTGTATGCAGTTTTTAGATATTGCCGATGGCACAGTGCACATTGCAGATATGACTATGAAGTATATACTTGCAATTTCATCATTGCCTTTCATTATGTCTTTCTTTTGTGCAAGGATATTCAGAGATTGGGGCATTTCAGCATCATATTCTGTATTGTGCATTCAGTGCTCATTTCAAGTTACCCTCCTCCTACCAATTTATTTGCGGGAAAAGAGTATTTGTTTAACCTCTGCAATGCGATTCTTATTTGCTCATTGCGTCAAACTCCTCTACCTTTAATTATCACATAATTATCACAACCTCAAAATTTCGGCTGTTATTCTTTTGAAAACAGTATCAAAATCAAAATGTGCTAGATTGCTATCAAGACTGCAAGGGAATTGATGAAATTGCAAGAAACCGTGGCTTCTTATGGTAGTTGAAAACCTCTTTTCAGCAAACCATGTGCCTATTTTGTTTACTGAACTGCTCAT
Source organism: Dermacentor silvarum (assembly GCF_013339745.2). Taxonomy (NCBI): domain Eukaryota; kingdom Metazoa; phylum Arthropoda; class Arachnida; order Ixodida; family Ixodidae; genus Dermacentor; species Dermacentor silvarum. The sequence continues at coordinate 134,132,795 of NC_051157.2, forward strand.
GAAATTCGCAAGCATGTTTGATTTAACACAGTCGTTACAGGAGAAGACAAAAAAAAAGATTAACAGGAGCACTTTTCATGAGGATGCAATGCTTTTGGATATTCTCCAGGTGGCAAAATGTACATTTAGGAGAGAGAGTGACCTGGAATCGGAGAGGGTGGGGCAGGGAGCCAATTTGCAGCCATTGTGACTCATGCATGTAGTGGCAACACAGGATGAGAAATAGTTGTGGCACTGCGGTCTAGTAAATAGGTCAGCACTTACATAAACTCCCCCACAGTGAGGGGGAAACGTAGGATATGTTGTCCAATAAAGATGGTGCTTTTAGGAGACAGCAGGAAATTTTAGGCTCTAGTTGAGCAGCTACAATATGAAGGACCACGTAAATTGTAGGAAGCCAACATAAACTGAGTAGAAGGACGTACGTCACTGTTCAGAGCACGAAGTAGAAATTCGGAGCATCAGGAAGGATTGTAAGTATAAATAAGAGAATAGTACTTGTCAGCGTATTGCCTAGCTAACAAGGGCAAAAAATAGTTGGCAGGACGTTCTATATTTTCCAGGGAAATGTGCTGAAACACTGATTCTTACTTAGTCAGTAAATAAATATACAATAAATAAATAACTATGTATACAGAAAAGGCCTTATAGACTACAGTGGAGAGTTGGACATTGTTGAGCTAGATGCAAGTACTGCTTTGCTACTGTAATGCAGGGCAGGTGAGAATGCAGTTGGGCGTTTCGTCATTTTCGTCTGTTGTGCACTCTCTCTGTACAATAGTGCTCTTCGTCTCGGAGTGTATAAATGTTGCATTCAAAACAATTCTCATGCCTTGAGCACAGCAGTCTTATTGTGTCTTCTCCCATGAAGTCTTCTGCTGCAGTGCTTCTGAAGTGTAATGCACAACTACATTGAAGATTTTATATTGTGAGTTTTATATTGCGGTCACATCCATGCTCCTGGAGAAATGGCCATTGCTGAGAGATGTCGTTGGTAGAGTCTACATTTTATGCTCTTATTTTCCATAGTGAAAAGGCTACTGTATATTCATTTTTGCTTCTATGCCATTTTGTATTTACAATGACTTAGTGATCGCGGTTTGTAAATTTGAAAACTGGAACTTTTGCCCAATTGAGCTGTGCCTTGTGTTCGGTCACAATAATTAGGGGTGTTGTTTTCAGAAGCTTGTTGCCTTATCAAATTCCCCGCAGTGTATAGGATCGTAATGAAATGTAGAGTCAACTCTCATGATTCTGTTATTTTGCTAATGCAGGAAGCATGATTCCAGCACAGCCATCTCCTGCACTTATGGTCAAGATGCTCAGACAATGGAGTCCCTGTTCCTTGTGGTTAACCGTGAACAGTATTCTCGCTTTTATGAAAGCTAAAGGTGATTTCCTGCATAAATTAGGATTTTGCAGCTCAAATGTATACACTTTATTCTAGTTTGAAGTAACTAATATATGCTGTTTAATACTTTTATACTGTTTGATACAATCATTTCTTGTTGGAAAATATTAAGCATGATGTTTAACATTTATTTATGCATTACTGGCCGATGCATGATGGCCTGTGTTTAAAAAATGTGAACTCACACATTTGAAGCTTCATTCAGTAAACAGAGTATGGCTGATTTAATAAACATTATTTGCTCATTTATGTACAAGCCCTAATCTTCCATTATCGCACCAAGTACAAATAATTTAGAAATCGGCAATGTATCATCCGCATGTGGCCAGTAGAGTACCTTTATGAACAGTGGTTTGTTTTTATAAGGCCGCCATTGATACGGCACTTCGCACCTACAGTAATAAATCTGGCATATTTAGGCTGTCTTGCAGTAGAAAAAAATATTTTCAAGAAACATATTTTATAACAGACCATGCATTGCCTTCGCATTACAAAATTTAAGGAAACCAGAATTGTAATCGGAAAATCTGCTACACAGCATTTTTAGCTCAGAGAAATCTATTTACATTTGAAAAAAAATGATTTAGGTGTCAAAAAAATTTTGTTGCTCAAGGAATCTTGTTGAGGAGCGAAAATTCATCTTGATGCTCCTGGATCAAACCTTATTTAAAGCAAGTTCATGTGTGAAACATACGGTGTTTCAGTATATCAAAAATGTGCGCCAGTCATGCTTTATATCGACTTTCCAAATCAGCTTTTCACAATGATTTTCCATGACATTGGTGTACAAAATAACAGGGTGTGTTTCTTGTGTGCGTGCTCTACTTCCCTAATTGACCTTTGCAATATATATATTTTTTTCAAGGCCACCAAAACTAGAATTTTTGTACCTGAAGTTTAATATTGAAAATTTATTCCTTTAAGTGGCACCAAACAGGCTGTTTTAGGGTTACCATATATACAGGTTGTTTCAGTTAACTTAAGCTAAACATTAAATAAATGCAAATGCTACGTAGCTGGACAGAACCAAGGTAATGTTTGCCGTCGCTTGGAGATACTCAGACTATTTTTTGTACTCGGCTTATTCGATATTTAGACCTAATTATTTATTCAACTTCTCAATTATAATTAGATGAAAAGTGTCAATGAGTAAATTGTAGAGCAACATGAGAAACTCCCAATACTGTTGCTCAATACGTGCAACACAAAATGGTTTTTCCGAGCGTGAAAGAAGCCCGTGAATATACGCAAAATTTTCGTCCGGCTGGCCGCTCGAGGCACTTTATGTGTACTCGCGGGCATCTTTCACGCTCGGAAAAACACTTTTGTGTTGCACGTATTGAGCAACAGAAAGCTGTATCGGGAGTTTCTCATGTTGCTCTATACAATCTTCTAATTGACACTTGTCATCTAATTATAATAGTTGAGAAGTTGAATAAATAATTAAGTCTAATTAGGTGGAGTACAAAATATAGTCTGAGTATCCCCAAGCGACGGCAAACAATATTACTTTAGTTCTGTCCACCTACGGAGCATTTGCATATTTTTAAAGTTTGTCCCAAGTTAACTGAAACACCCTGTATATAGGACAGATTTGATCAGTTATATTTTTAAAAAACATTTTTGTAGGAAATGTAAATTTTCATGTACTTACAAATGTATTTGGTGATTGCACATTTTAGGTTATGTATGTATTATGTAGTTATGTATTCTAGCATGGAATAAATATATTTACTTTCCTTGAAAATGAAGTATCATATATGTCTTGCTGGTTCGTATTACATTTTATATGGATATGTAAAGCGTAATAACCATTGATGTGAATATACACGCTCAGAAGTTATAGTTTGCTACGTTGCATTTGTGCAGTGAAGACAGGTTTGGCCCTGAATTACTAATATTTGTTGTCATCCACACGTATAAATGTTGTGTACGCCTATCGAAACTTCAAGCTTGGCTATCGGACGCCGTTCTTGGTAGCTGAACTTGAACCTTCTGGCACACACGAGTTATGCCTGGATCGCTCTATATAGTCATAATTCAAGGTATGTACAGCTGAGCCTGCCTTCCCTATACTGTAGAAATAAAGGGTGTACACCCTTTCAACACCTATGAAAATGGGTGTTAATGAGGACGAACACCCTAACACCCTTCATAATTTTTGCTGGACACCCTTCCTCTAGGGTGCTATATTAGCACCCCAACTGTAGGGTGTAGGAAACAGCACCCTTAGGGTGTCCGTCTGGCGACAAACTGATTTACACCCTTAAGGGTGTTAAAATGTTTAGTGTGTAGCAAATGTTTACGACGTTATACGGCCGATAAACCGACTATCCTTGCATCATATATCTTTTTTGCATCATACGCACTTTTGTGAGGGGTTTAGTAGGAGCGAACGTAAAGATTTTTTATTGCGGAAGCAATTACACAAACACTCGAGGCGCGTTCACATTGCCGTCATTGGGCCTCTTCGATTATCACTCAATGACAGTCCCGGACTGTTTGGGACTGCTGTGCTGCATTCGATTTTGCTCGGACAGCTTCCGAAGCTCCGCCCACTAGTCCGAGTGTTGTCAGAAGCGCGTTTGTTTTTTCACGGACCGGAAGTTTCGGACCGCCCGCGGACTGTTGGAGCTGTCAGCACATGTTTGCTCGGACAAGCTCAAGTAGCTAGCAGAAGACGGCTGTCTTAAAAAGATGCGCGCGGTGTTTGACGCCATGTTGTGAAAGCTTCCGTGTACTTCTGCGTACTTTGAGCGGTCGAGACGGCCACTACTGTGCATTGAGTTATCGCTTCTGTTGCATCGGTGCTTTGTGTGCCATCATGCAAGTTTTTTACGAGCCGTCTAATTGGTATAGCTTTAGTCTTCGAATTTGTTTCAAGAAAGAAGCACAGCGATCAGGCGCACATGCTTGCTTTTCTTAATGTGTTTCACGAAATCTGTCATGCTCATTGCTATATACGTACGCAGTAAGCAGGTAAATTTTGCTTTTCGGGTAAGTGAAACTAGCGTGTGAGGAATCGTATATTGCATGTGCCTATTTCACGCCGGTAGCTGGGGTGGTATACAATAGGATTGCTGTTGACATATATGTTGATCCCTTCTGCTACCATGTTCGAGCGTTTGATTTTTGACGTGCAGCTTTAGTAGACGGTGTACACGCGCTCTCTCACGCTTCGGGCCTTTAATTAGCAGACGGTCTCGCGAGCTTTGAGGATGTAGGCGGGTGCTTTCTGCATGAACAGCAATGTGGCACGACCATGATTTCGGAGCCTCTCCACAGCACTTTTAGGGACAATAAATATATTTTACCACCACCACGATTTTGCTTACGTCCGTGTGGGAATTCCGCTTAAATTTCTCAGGCAATGAGCTGGCTAGCGCGACGTAATAAACTGCGCTTTGCGAAAACGTTCTACGCGCTCAGGCTACGATTCCACTGTGCTAGCTTCTTGGTTGTGTCGGTGAAGTGGCCTCTGAGACTGCAGCATTTCGGAGGCCGCGCTAATAAAAACGCTGGGCATGGGGCTATCTACGAGTAGCAAAGAGCAGATGACAGCAGCCAGGAGAGTGACTTCCGGTCGCGGTGCTTCGACCGAGATCTTGGACAGTCCCCGACAGCTGGTTCACGTGACTGTGACGCGCTCTTCTGTCAGGGCTAGTCAGACCGGAAGCCGCGGACGGTTTGCGGACAATCCGGGATTGCATAATCGAATAGGCCCATTGTCGTGTTGCCAAATATCGACTGCGCATGCACGGCCCGTACCTCGAGGCTCCGAAGGTCTCCAGAGACCCTGTAGTTGCGCAGCGTGTTTGACTGCAAAGACGGCAAACCAAGCGGACGAGCCATCTCGCTCCGAGCAATCGTGTCTGCAGCGCCCCTCCGTCGTGCCTTTCCGTCCTTAATCTGCTGTCGCGCTGTGCACATCCTGGGTTGCCAAATAGCCCAGTCTCATTCCTTGCTTCTACAGCGAAGTCAAGTAAGCGTTTTTGCCAAAGTGCTTTAGTACCAAAAAAAAAAGGACTACACGACTTTAGTTCTTCTTCCGCTATACTGCGATGAGCGATGCCGGCAAAACCGCTAGCATTCCTGCTGTGCAGCTATGCGCATACAAAAACGCAGTGCGCATGCAGTGGTCTGAGCGAAAAAGGCAGTAAACTGCCAGCTATGAACCCTGTCGGTATTCCTTCGGTCTCATCTTGCGCACATACGAGATGGCACGCTTTCAATGCCGTGGGCAGCCATCCTCATCACGAAAGCTTGGTGAGATGCCATGCAGCTGCCATGGTGCTGTTTCTGCTGCGTAGCAGTAGTATCACTGAACAGAACGTAATGTGGCAGCTGCACCGGCCTCACAGTGGAAAAATATGAGAGGTGCATTAACTGCGCGTGGCCGCCATGCAGAGAGCGCCACCGCAACTACCTATCGTTTCTGGTACTCGCCGATAGATAGCGCAAGTGATTAGCGGCTCACCTTGCCTTTTGCGCTAGAAGGGGGGAAAGGATTTAGTCGTTGTGGGCGAAATTTCGCGCTATCTATTGAGCTAGCCCCTAATTATATATAAAAAATGTTTTGTTCACCGTTGTAATACAGAGTATAGGTCTAACAAGGAGAAGTTCTTGCTCTTTTTCGAGTCAAAAGACAATGATCAAGTGAAACAGTGGAAGCATGCAATACCCATAAAAGATAGCGACCCTGAGTCGACGAATTGTGTTTGTAAAAAATATTTCGAGCCCAAACTTGCGCTCAAGGATATACAGCACAGTACATGGGCTATTTCTGATGAGCATGCCGCGCCGGCGATATGTCAAAGCGTTTCGCGCCAACAAGCTTTCCGGGCTGCTCTAGCTTTGTACGTTTTCGAAATCCCATACAGCCGTAAGAGACCCGTTGAAAGGTTATTTCCTGCGCCATTGACGAAAAGCTCAGAATATCTTCAAGTTTTCTGCAAAGAATATACAGGTAATTGACAGCCTTCACCCGCGTCATCAACAGTTGTTGCGAATGGCAGCTCTGTGAACAGCACCAATCTATAATCCCAGAGGCATGTTAAAAACAATATTGTTCCCGCTCTCTTTTAGGATATTGTTGCCTTGATTTCGTGCTTGCTGGGTTACGTTTCCATTGTATTTCTTGCCTCGTCATCGAGGGCAGTTTCTCGATTTGAATTCAGCAACGAGAAAACATAGTTTTTTTTTTCGTAGTTGAAACTCCCGAAAAAGTTTGCAATGCAAATTGCAAGTCCATTTGCTCTATTTACTGGTCCGAATATCGCACTTATTGATGAAATATGCGCGTGGTTGAGATATAGATGGGAATGCAATGCATAAACTATACTCAAAACAGTATAAATGTATTATACTGTGTTCACAGTATTGACAAAAAAAGCTCTTATTCTTTGGGTTTCACAGCTTTTTCTGGTTTCCGCATGCTTGGTGCATTTGTATAGACGGTCATATTGTCTCTGGATGGCAAATGACCATACTCTAGCCTGCATTTCTTGAAAACGATCCCGTCATCCGGTGGCTAGAAACACAGTTTTAGTGGTATTAAATTGTTACGCCAATTCCCGCAACTTGAATGAACACTTCACCAGAATGAAGTGTGTGCCAGTGTCATATTCTTTTTTGGCTAAGTCCTTGTCCATTTAGCACCGCTATTTTTCTAAACTCTAAGTTTTTCAAGGCGTACAGGCAGTCGCTCACAACCAAAGAAAATCAACATGCCCAATATCTCTTACAACATTTCATGCAGATTTCCTTGTTTGCTGGTGTTCAAATCAACGGCATAGACCACCTAGAGCCTGTGTGATTTGAAAATTTCTCTCCGTGACATTGTTAGCGCTCCCTTCAAATATACCATCTGCGAATGCCGCTATGTTGAACACGGAAACAATCCAACAGCGATCGATGTGGCTGCTACAACCTTTGCAAACGAATGCCGTCGTAGAAACAAATGCAGAAAGTGCTTTCTGCTTCTCGTTATGTAGCATCATGCAATAATAATACGAGTGACGACTTCCCCATCTGCGTGTTACACTGATGTGTGTGAGAATGCTTGCTTTCCTCCATTTCGCGCAAGCACAGCCTTGCGACCAGTTAAGCGTACCTGGTACGTGTGAACCTTAAAATATGTAAAATTCCCGTTGACGTGACAAACAGGGGACTCGCACTGATTTTCCTTATACGCGCAAGCGTAAGTGGCCAGCCAGTGAAGTGAGCGAAGGTAAGTTTGAAGCCGGGAAGGAAGCGAGTGCCGGAGGAGGAAGGCGCATGGAGGTAAGAGAATCGGGCCCTGGGGAAAGTACCAAGGAGCAAGCTGAGCGCGCGGCAAAGCAACAAAATCCAGAGGAAAGTAAAGGTGGCGAAGCCGGGAAGTGAAGTCACTGGAACCTAGACAGCACCGGCAACCGCCGAAGAGCGTGCAGGTAACACTGCGCTCTCGTCGCCAGATTTGTTCCAACGCGTCCAACAAAGTTATCCAGGGCCCATTGCTTTCTTTTAAGGAGTAATAAACAACAGCACACGAGAAAATGTATATTTTAATATTCGAAATGGACAGGTCGATGGATATTTATTGCAATGGTGTTCTCATTACATTACCATTTTTTACACAGCCGCCCGCATTCCGACGCTCTTCGAGTGGCATTTTACTCGGTTCTGCATATATCTCAGCATCCCTTCGCATTGTTTGCGCAAGGCAAACCGCAGTCTACAAAGCAAACGCGTAAAGAAGCATCTCGAGCATATTATGGTATTTATGCATTTCTATGACACCGCAAAGCTTCTGAACTTTGCAGTATCATCAAGTTCACCTATAGTGGGAATGGAATTGTCGCGCTTTATTCGGTGCAGCCAGATAGCACGACGCTTGCTGTCGCTCTTTCCGCTTAATTGCTATCGTGAAAAACGCTTTCCTCGACTCCCGGTGGTTGCTGCAATCGAAAGCATAGCACCCGGGCATTTCCTGTCGCGCGAGCCCTATATTCAAAGCGATCTGTGATGCGGACAGTGTGGGCGTCTAGTCGCACCGAGGGCTGGTAGCTCTGAGTGCGCTATAGGACCCATACGTTCTTTCTTTTTTTTAGTTTGCGATGAGTACACACTTCTTGTACACATTTAGGTACTATCAGCGTGAAATGACACTTTTTTCTTTGTTTTGCAAGTGCAAGTGCTTTATTTTTCTTCACATAAGCAGGAACTTGAACAGCGGAGCGCGTGGCGCAAGCATAAGTGAAGGTATAGTGCGCGCCGCCCAGTCATCACCATTGACAGGCGCGCACAACCGGTTTTGGCGCTGCGCGATGCCCCTCTACTGAGATATTTTCGCTTCTGGTTTGGAAAGGGAGAAAATAATATCGCGCTTTACGGCGCATACTGTGGCACTGTCCGCGGAAACCTTAAGTTACGTCGGCGTCAAATGAAACGCGCATGGCGGTGCGTGTGGTGCAGTTTGCACCGTCATCGTTAGAGATATTCTCGCTCATGCGGTTTGCCGCTTGTACGCGACCTTCGTTCTTTCGATGAGCAAAATTGCGCTGCGCGGTATCGCTGGCAGCCGCGACGGTGGCCGGCGTATGTGTGCCGAGCGCGTTTGGCCGTTTCACTCCAAAACCTGCAGCGCTTCCCTTTTACTCCAGCGTTGCAGCACTTTTCTGCGAGTACCGCCGTGCGTGCATAGAGAAAGGAATTCGACAAGAGCGGACACTCCCATAGAGCCCAGCGGCCGAATTGACGGCAGCGCGCCAAGCGGTCGGCATCAATCACTTCCGTTTTCGGTTTTGGGCGCGCGCATTTTGAACGCTAGCTAGCAGGCCCGCTGCGCTTTTTTTTTATTTTTTTTAACACGAAAGTGTTTTATGCCGGGGTCCACCAAGATTTCACTGACGTATTTCCGTCACGGAAATACGTCAGCTTACAATTACACGAACATAATACAAAGAAAGAAACCAGAAGAAAAAGTTCCACAAACATGCAAAATTTGGAAATCGAACCCACGACCTCTCGGTCCGCGACGATAGATCGCCGAGCGTTTAACCCATTGCGCCACAAACGCATTTGCAGAGAGCTACACAGACGCGCCTTATATATCTAACACTCCTCCGTGTACCCGCGCTCTTGCTCGGGGCGGTGCCGCCGCCTACGAGCAGAAAAGAGAAGTACTGCATTATGACACTAACGCGCACCGACAGTGAACGCTTCGGTGGTCTCAGCACTACGACGCCTCGATGCCAGCATTCGAAGGGACGCTGGCATCAAGAAGCACTACCAACGCCACCTAGGTGGCGTTCACCGTACTCAGCACAGCGGAGCGTGGCCTCCGCAATTAGCTCTGAAAATGTTTCTGAAGTTGATCGCGGAGGCTGCAATTACGACGCGCTGTACGCGCTGATTTGACTCGGTGACGATTCAGTTACGTGCTTTGTCTTGCGCGTTGTATTAGTGTGTCAGTTACGTGCTTCGTCTTTCGCGTTGTGCTAGCGTGTGCAGCGTAGTGCAGCTTCCATATGCACGACGGTTGCTCATGGTCATCGACGTTGGTAGTCGTGATGGAGGAGACGTGCCACCAGGCGTCAGCGTGGGTGCATCAACGCCTAAGGGCGCTTTAGCCACAAAACACCAATAGACATTATATATCAATGTGCAATAAACATTACACTACTTCTGTGAAGACACGTTTCACTTTCGTGTTCTATACCGATTCCTATATAAGAGGGATCAACCCATTTTTTTTGCCCGACCGACCACGCACGGTCTTCGTGAGGAATTTGTTTATTTGTTAAAATGATTGCGGAAGATCTTGTCAAGTCCTATCGAATCTGTGCCACGTGTAATTTCACAAAGTAGACGCAAGACTCCTTGTGAAATGAGGAAAGATTTATTTTGCTCTATATAAAAGCTCGTGCCGCGCTTTTTCTGCGTTCATCCAACGTAGTGACCCCAGGTAAACAGTAGTTCCCGTATGAAGCTCCACCGGACGGCATCAGCTGGAGAAAAGTAAATTACAAGCCTGTTACATTTACAAGCATTTAACAGCATGTTACAAGCACGTGTCATTTGGTATTTAGATAAAGGAATACTGCGCGTAGAGGTGAAACGTGCCAAAGCGGTGAATGGGTGGCTTTACAAACAAAAGCAATTCGCTTTTACATATATGGCGTAGAAAATACACGGCTCATCCCAAAAAATACCCTAAAATACGAAAACATCTGATCTCCAAGCACTTTAGTAGCTCAAATAAATACACGGGCGACTTCGCGTTTCTAAAACTTGGCTTCGGGCGACGCGACGGCACGCTAGATACACAGAGACGGACACAACAGAGGCGCCCAGGCGGACCATGCTAGACGTTCGCAGAATGCCTTATACTCGATCTCAAAACAAATGCTTGGGTGCAAAGCCTGTTTTCATCCCTTTAGAAGACGGAATCTTCGAATTACACGTTTCTGATATGTTCCTTGGCGTTATCTTTCGCGCGTTCTGCCGGCGCCAGCAGCACACTCCCATGTTATCACTCTTGGCAATCGCCCATCGCGTTTTCGACAGGCGTGAGTACCGAAAGAAAGTATATGTTGCGAGGCCACAAAAGATATCACAAACTTGTCCCTCGAAGATTCATTACACGCCAAAGTAACTTTGTCATCACGGTCGAGCTGCTTATCGCTAGCTGCGTCACAGCGCGCTGTGCGGCCAGCGTGCCTCAAAAGCTACCCCAGCGTACCCCAAAAAGTAACGAAATTACCTTCCAGTAATGTCTGGCGTCAGAGAAAGCGGCACGAACTTCTCCTAGCAAGATGCACTAAACAACGCACCACGGCCGAGTTGGTTCTCGCTAACTGCGTCACAGTGCCCTGTGCGGCCAGTATACCTCAACAGAACCGAAATAAGTAACAATAATCCCCTAGGAAGTGTCGGAAACATGCCCCAGCACGATTCATTAACTCAAACTAACTGCGCCAGGACGGCAGAGCGGTTTTTCGCTAACTGCGTCTTAAGCCTCGGTCCCGTGCCGTAAGCTTAATTGCGTCGTAGGCTGTGAAACAAAATTCCTCACCTTGCCGTAGTCCAATAGATAGTGTTCATGTGACGTCACGCAGCCATATCTCACCGCGCTGGTACCCAAAGATGGCGACTACGATGACGTCAGTGCAACGTATTATCACGTGCAAATTGTTTTGCTTTTTCACGGCGATTGTTTTTCACCGATTTATCATTGTTATCGCTCTGACGTTCGACGCAAGACGCGCTTATTGTTGCTGTCAGGCTGTCATGTTCCTTGCTTACGCCCCTTGCTTCTCGACCTGCTGGTACCCAAAGATGGCGTCCGCGATGACGTCCGTGCAAGCTATGTATAGTGCAGCCGGTGTCTTGTCCCAGCGCAGAAATGACGCAAGAGTACGCCGGGAGCCCAAGAAACAAGGCTACATTTAAAAAAAAGAGAGACAGACGGGTCGCCGCGGGCGAGCTCTCAAACACGCGCGCAACCGTTCTCGCTGGCTTCGGGGGAATGTCTGGCGGATAACGCATGTATCTGGCGCGTCATTGGCCTGTCGCTAGGTAAGGCAAGAAAAATAAGTCGCAAAGTTTAAGTTCATTTATATGTAAAACGTTTTAGTTTTCGCGGCAAATAATTTTAAAAATAAATCAATGTCTGTTAACCTAATTTCACTTACTTTTTTTTATGCTCGCGGCAGCTAACGTTCGGCATCAATAGGTGACCCGTAAAATAGCGAGGGATTGTGGGATGCGCCGTCTGCTAGCTGTTTCCGGTTCGAGTGAGCGCAGCCGCCTCCACCGCTTCGCCGTTGAATTCCATCGATGCGCTTGCAGTCTTCTCTTCTCTCTGGGGTTTTACGTGCCAAAATCAGTCCTGATTATGAGGCACGCCGTAGTGGAGGGCACCGGATTAATTTTGACCACCTGGGGTTCTTTAACGTGCACTACAACGCAAGCACACGGGCGTTTCTGCATTTTGCCTCCATCGAAATGCGGCCGCCGCGGCCGGGATTCGATCCCGCGAGCTCGGGCTCAGCGGCGCAACGCCTTAGCTGACTGAGCCACTTGCGCTTGCAGACCGGCTTTGTCCCACTCGAAGATTACCCGGTTGCAGGTGCCTAGCAAAACCATCGTCGGTTGTTCAGCCGTTGCCTGCTCAAATTCAAGGGAGGGTTAAAGATGAACGCATGTAACTACTGCCTTGCAGCAACCCTTGCTGAGTGAGCTGTGCACAAACATCAGAGGAATGGCTGCCACTTCCAAAACTGTAACAAGGCAGACACCATCCGTGAACAAAAAGAAAATGAACGTACAGTGCCACTTATCAGGCGCCGTTTAGCTGTGTAAGGGCCGACACGGAATGATTCCCCAAGGTATTTCTTTCTTTAACATTGACTCAGGCAACCAGAACTATTTCAGTACTCGCATGCACATTAGAGGTATTATGAGACGAGGTTTTACGGTGCGAATTTAAGCGGGACACAGCGAGATACATACATAATACTCGTAACCAACTAGCCCTCCTCAGCTCCTTCAGCACGCATAAAGATAATGTGCCGCCGTAATATGACGGCGAGATGGCCATTGTTGTCAAAAAAAATGTGGTTGATACCTCTTATATAGGAATCGGTATAGAACACGAAAGTGAAACGTGTCTTCACAGAAGTAGTGTAATGTTTATTGCACATTGATATATAATGTCTATTGGTGTTTTGTGGCTAAAGCGCCCTTAGGCGTTGATGCACCCACGCTGACGCCTGGTGGCACGTCTCCTCCATCACGACTACCAACGTCGATGACCATGAGCAACCGTCGTGCATATGGAAGCTGCACTACGCTGCACACGCTAGCACAACGCGAAAGACGAAGCACGTAACTGACACACTAATACAACGCGCAAGACAAAGCACGTAACTGAATCGTCACCGAGTCAAATCAGCGCGTACAGCGCGTCGTAATTGCAGCCTCCGCGATCAACTTCAGAAACATTTTCAGAGCTAATTGCGGAGGCCACGCTCCGCTGTGCTGAGTACGGTGAACGCCACCTAGGTGGCGTTGGTAGTGCTTCTTGATGCCAGCGTCCCTTCGAATGCTGGCATCGAGGCGTCGTAGTGCTGTGACCACCGAAGCGTTCACTGTCGGTGCGCGTTAGTGTCATAATGCAGTACTTCTCTTTTCTGCTCGTAGGCGGCGGCACCGCCCCGAGCAAGAGCGCGGGTACACGGAGGAGTGTTAGATATATAAGGCGCGTCTGTGTAGCTCTCCGCCAATGCGTTTGAGGCGCAATGGGTTAAACGCTCGGCGATCTATCGTCGCGGACCGAGAGGTCGTGGGTTCGATTTCCAAATTTTGCATGTTTGTGGAACTTTTTCTTCTGGTTTCTTTCTTTGTATTATGTTCGTGTACATTGTAAGAACGTCATATCCGTGACGGAAATACGTCAGTGAAGTCTTGGTGGACCCCGGCATAAAACACTTTCGTGTTAAAAAGCGAGAACGTCTAACTATACGTACCACTTCAAATGAACCCAGAGTTCCGACCGAGAAATGTCGTTCACAGAGCGCCAAGTTATCATTTTCAGCGCTAGCTGCCTCGTTATACCGACGATATCGGTTTTTAGCTACGACCACAGAGCAGCATGCAGCGCTGTAGCCATCGCATTTTCTAAGTAATGCTTCTATACGCTTGATAAATTATCGTATAACGATAACTTTTTCACCTGTCTGACTGACCCGCGGGCACAGCAGTCAGTGACGGTGCGTCCAAGCAACGGCAAATGTCGTAGAGCTAAACCTGGCAGAAACAGAAAAGGCCGCCGAAACGAAAACAATAGTTCCTTTATGATTAAAAGCGTATCCTTGCCTTTCTTGGCTCGTCATCGTCGCGCCCAGAGTGAACGGAAACCTAGAAATCAGCTGCATGAATGGTACGACATTGCTGGTCGACAAAGCGAACGGAAAGCTTTGCACGACTGACAGTTGAAACCGCGTAGAAAAACACGTGCGCCGGGCCGCCGTGTCGTCGCGTCGTTGCCGCCGCGTCGTCCGTCGAACCGGAAGATGGTAACAGACGGCGCGCCCCATAATTCCTTTCGATTGCTCGTTTTACGGGTCACCTATACAATAGCGTGACGTATGATGATGTGTTTCCTGTTGCCAGTTTTTGCCGAGTGTCCCCTCTTGTTGAATTTCTTTCTCTATGGTGCGCGTTTCAATTGAGCACTTACGCTTTCGGCGCACAGTGCGACAGTATGCGCCGTAAAGAGCAATATTTCGTAAAGAGCAATAGCAAACGCGGGCTTCTGGATTCCCGCCGCTGCTCAAGGAACCTTGCATAAAAACTGCATTTTACAGCGAAAGCTGTATATGGCTAGGCGAAACGAAAACCGTACGTCCCATGTTTCGATAAACGTCTCCATTGGCTGCGCCGTCAGTTACGGCGTTCTCTACGTCACACCCAAGAGCGCGCGCCATTGGCAGCGCCGTTAGTGACGTCGTTCTCTGCGTCGTACCCAAGCACTCACGTCTGCTCTGCCCGCAACGCCGCCTCCTTGGCTCGCCGTTGACGCATGCGTTCGATATCTCGAGTTAGCTTGGTGTCGTGATTGGAAGCACCCGCCTGCCATTGGCGCTTGCGTTCCACTTCGCGATTTCAACGTGGGCGTTTCGTCGCAGCCGAAGCCGAAGTGCCGCTCGAGAAACTCCCACCGAAAGCGGGCGTTGGCCCCGGCGAACACGTTCTCGCCATTGCCACGTTGACGCTGCTATGCCCGCAACGCCACCTCCTCGGCTCGCCGTTGTGGCATTCGTTCGATATCTGGCGTTAGGTCGGCGTCGTGGTTAGCAGCATCCGCCCACCATTGGCGCTTGCGTTCCACTAGAAAAACAAACAT
This sequence comes from Dermacentor silvarum, assembly GCF_013339745.2. NCBI lineage: Eukaryota > Metazoa > Arthropoda > Arachnida > Ixodida > Ixodidae > Dermacentor > Dermacentor silvarum. Next base: position 134,148,097 of record NC_051157.2, read on the forward strand.
GTAACCAATAATTGAGAATCGGGATTAACCCACTGCTAAATACCGGGGCCGTACGTTTCAGCTTCGCTGGTTAACCATCTGTACGGAGTGCTTGGGCGGTGATTTTTTTTTATGCCAGGTTCCTGCAAGGTATGCATGTATGCATGCGCGTGGCTAAAAAAAAATTAGCGTAGCTTGCAAAAGTGGCGCAAGACTGAAGAAACAGCGGAGCTGATCGGCACCTAGCTGGTCCTGGCCTTACGGGTTATGCTTTTCCGGAATTTATTGTTTATTGATTGATTATCGATTAGCTATTGATTGGCTATCGCAAGGTGATGCGAGGCGCAGCTGTGTGCAGTGACTTTATCGCTAGTGGAGTTATTGCGAAGGCTACGCCGGGAAACAAAAAGCTTAAACAGCTCCGCTGTTAAAAATTTAATGATGCGTGCACTCAGTTGCTGAAAGTGCAAGGGCCACCCCACACGACTCAGCGTATTCTCTGACAGCTCTTCTAAGATGACCCAGAACAGGTCACCAAACATGTCTCTTCGTTTGCGTTTTTTTTTTTCTTTTCCGGCTGGTTCGGCAGATACGAGGAAGGTTTGGGAACACTTTCGGCGCCGCACCCTCGGCAAGTATCCCCTTGTCTCGTGGCACCTCAACCGTCTGTCCATTGATAATATGCACGTAACACTTTAAGATGTCCTGCTCATGAAAGTGTAAATCACACACCATGGATTACGTAGAGAGTTCCTGGTCGGCACGAGGAATTGCTCTGTTCAACGCCAAGCGAAGTGTCGCATTGCTGGGAGCACACAAGAAGTGGCGCACCGAACATTCCTCATCGTTCGATAGCCGCTTGTGCAGCCAGGAAGGCAGCGTGTCGGCATCGTCTGCTAATATCCTTAACAAACATGGCGAAGGCTACAGTTTCGCGGATGACATGATTCTTGAAATACACCATCAACAACCAACCACAGAATACACCAACGCTGCACCGCGTGTTTCGTCCGGCCAGTTCGCGTAGCTGGCTAGTGGGGAAGTGAAGCTGGGTGCGACTGCAGCGCCATGAAGGCGTGGGCGGGTGGCGGTTCCGCGCAACGCCGCCGAGTTTGACAACTGAAGCTAGTCTAGTAACGTTGTCGCCTAAGACTTAGAGTAGCTTTCACCAACGCGTACTCCTACCTTATCGGAACGGCCACAAGTTCAGATTGGGAAACTTGCGGGTGCAAAGAGACCATAGCACATCTTCTGTGTGATTGTCGTCGTTTTAGTGCACAAAGGAAAGTCCTCAGAACCACGCTCGACAAGATAGACAGCCGTCTCCTTACGTAAGCCAGAATTCTTGGTCCCTGGTCCCAGCCGACGTCGGAAAGAACTGCTTTAAAAGCTCTAGTACGATTTTTAAAAGAAAAAGGAGTTCGTGAAAAACTATAGAATTCTGCGGACTGATGTGTTTTTTTTGTTTGTTTTTTCCTGCTTTTTAATCTTCTCTTGTCTTCTAATCTTTTCTGCCCTTACCCCATCCCCCTCTGCAGAGTAGCCAACCGGACAGTTAACGTGGTTAACCTCTCTGCCTTTCACCTCTTATTTTCCTTCCTTGGTATGGGCGTCCCTCGCACATACAACATACGGCGCTTGGCGACGATTTTATCGCCCTTAGACATATACGGAACCTCACGGTGATGGCGATGACGACGGTGACAGCGACGGCAGAAATCCACTTAGAGTGGCCATCTAATTGTTATCGCAATAAAAAGGCTCCATGTCTATTTACAGGGAAACCACCACTTTCGATGACGATTCTTGAGAGGAAGCGTTAGCTGGGGCCCAACTCTGGTGCGCCCTATTCAAATAATGCATATAGAACGCAGAAACGCTTTTATGAGATAACCCTTGGGCATATTTTAATTAAATTTGTTGCACTTGAGAGAAAAAGTCAAATTCTAGTGACTGTTGGAAGCGGAATTCCGATTTAGGGTTTCAATTCTTTAAAAAACAATTTTCAAAGATATGAGAGTTCGAAAAAAATTGAAGACGGATGTTTGCAAAATATTAGCTCTTTATCAAGAACAGCTATCGCAGTTCGGTAAACGGCATCCATTAGATCTTTCAAAGCCGACAAATTCAATATGTCAATTTATATCTTACGTAAATTCGTTACGTTGTGTTCAAGCAAAAGCATATAGCAAAAGCTATATATCCATCTTACAAATTTATTTCAGAATTATGTGTGATATATCAGTTTTGTCCGTTCTAGATGTACTATTGGATTAAATGCACAGAATTTTCATATCATCCTTCAGTGCTGAGTTACAGAGTGTAAACTTGATAGTTTCGTTTTCTGGAAATTTGCAATATTTGCCAATTTTTGTTAAAAGATTAACGACCTAAATGAAAAACTCGAAACCAGCAGTCACCACATTTTACGTCTTCTTTTATATGCAACAAACTTCATCAAATTTGGTGCAGTGGTTGCCGAGGAAAATGAATCTCCTTTTACATGTAATTTGATAGGAGCACCCGAACTGAAGCTTCCTCTTCAGCGTCCTCCAATTTTCTCAACGTGCTTAGAGAAATTCAGAAGAAACCAATTGACCGCCCTTACACTACTGTGAAGAGGGGTGCAAGCGAAGCTTGATTTGGCTCGTTTGTGGCACGAGCGCGTGCTGAGCACGAGCGCAAACCGAGGGGCGCCAATTAGCCAGCTGCGGAAGAATCCCACTCCGTGAAGATGGTTAACCAGCGAAGCTGAAACGAGCGGCCCCGGTTTATGTCACTTTGTTAACCCCGAGGGCTCAATAAAGTATTTCTCAATTTTGAGGTTGCACACCCGTTCGGCTGCGACGGAGAGAACGACGTCACTGACGGTATGCCCTCAGTCCGCCGTTGTCGCTTGCTTTGTATGACTCGAGTTTGCTCGGCGGCGTGGTTAGCAGCATTCGCCCGCCCATCGCTGCTTGCGATTCTTCGAAATTAAATTGCTTGAAAAGTAAATCGGTCCGTAACGTAAGACAATGAATGGCTCATACCCCCCTTTAAGCAATGGCTCATACCCTACCGTAAACGCGGCCACCCAATTACGATGACAGTACAGCAGTAAAATTCTACGCTCGAATGATTAGCGGCAACGCAGCCAGCTGTTGAAGCAGACGACTTCGACGAACGCGGGAGCAGTGGCACGAGCGCTTGCCGAGCACGAGCCAACGAGCCAGTTGCGGAAGAAGACGACGACGCTCGAGCAGCTGTGATAGCAGCTGGTTTTTAACGCGAAAGCGTTTCCAAGTTGGAGGCCCGGACTTGGGCTTTAGTTCCTTCGGGGCAAATAAATGTTGTTTCTCTCTCTTGGCTAAGTTGGCAAAACAGCGCTCCCGGCTGGCGTCCGCGAAAGGCGCCTGCAAAAGCTGTGCCGGGAAAGCACATGACCTCTCCCACTGGAATTGACGCCGGCGCCAACGCCTTCCGCAGCAAAGCAACGCGCGCTCTACTCCGGCGCAGCAACCGCCTGCAGCCGCGGCATAGTATAGGGGAATACACGCAGCAGAAGGGGAAACCTCGACTCGAAGGGGAGAAGGAAAGCCGATTGTAAGAGTCGGTGCGGTCAACATGTGGTCACCGACGTAGGATCTACAAAAGAAGCGCGCCCTCGCCCGCAGTCTCAGGTTGCCTTCAGCTTCTGTGGAGGCACTGTCGCAGCGGTATGGATAGTGTTTCTGCAACATATAGCGGCAGTTAGTCTGATGTCGAGGTTTTAAGCAACGAAGCACTTCCTCGACGAATAGGACTCAGGGGATGAGCGTGAATTGAAACGCGTATGCTCTACACCCAATTCCCCAACTACGAAGAAGAAAGAAAAAAAAAACTTGAAGGATCCCTAAGCATATTCTTATGAGATGAGAACGCGAAAGTGTTTCTTTTGGCTAGGTTGTTTACGGAAGGGTGCTGCAAAGTGGTGTTGCCTCATCCTCAAACACTTTTTTTAAAGAGAAGCTTTCTATGTCTCACTGATTCGTCCGTGAGGGCCGAAAACGCACTGCAGGAAAGCCAACTTTCACAAGAGAACAATCTGCGCATCTGGGCACACAACCACATAACACTACAGTTTGCATTCGCAGTTGTACCGATAAGAACATTTGGAACTGCAACACCACGCTACCCAGACGAACTGCATATATCGACATTGCATTACGCGCGTCACGCAATGCATTCCTGGCCGTCACCATGAAGAGGCCACGGGTGCAGCGCACGGCAGAAGAGGCTGCCGTACGCGAACGTAAGCGCGAGCGCGATCGTGCCCGTAAGCCCGATCCTGTGTATCGGCAACGGCATGCAGTCCGTGAAAGTGTGAGTGTGTTTGTGTAATCAACGGCTACATGATCTAACATAAATGCTATGCAACTTATCGAAATGTGTCTTCATTCAACTTCAACGTTAAAAAAATACAATCCTAAACAAGCAATCTAATCACATATGCATCGCATCGGGTCGCTCAGCATTTCTTGGGTTCGTTGCGTGGTCGTTGGCTTTGGACTTTGACTTCGATTCAGTTTGCATGGGAGAAAGGTTCGCGTTCAACCATCTTTCTTTAAGAAAGGGGCTTTCATTTCTTTAGCGTTACATCGTCGGCGCAAGCTAGCGTATACAAGCTTCGCTGAAAAGAGACCGTACTATCGATTCCTTAGATACTAAACTGTTAGATTAAAGGTATATGTTGCGGAATGTTTTCGGTGCACTACGTTTGCTGCCTTCTAAGACATGGCTTATCGATTTGGCAAAATCAGAGAAACATATGAAAGGATACCAGAGCTTGTACGATGGCCGAATGAAATAGAAGGAACACGCACTTCTCTGTTATTATTGACTCCGTAGAAACAATGCCCGGTAACATCGGCATCATCTGAGGATCTTGTCAAGCTATTTGTCTATTGTACGAATTCTGTGCTTCCTTTGCGGCCACAATGCACCTGTCGCGCATCTTTCTGGCCGTGTATGGAGTTAGAAGTTTGTATAACTGTTACGAGAGAGAGAGAAATACGTTTATTCAGTCATAAAAAAATAGAAAATTGTACTTGTATGAAAAGGCAACCCCAGTGGTTTTTCCGGCGAGGTGCCTAGATTAAGTTAATGGTTTCGCTTCTTATAAGGTAGGTGAGCAAGCTGTCATATATAGCTTTGCGGTGTTGAGGGGTCCCTCTAGGAAGGATCCAGTCATTGAGAGTGGCGACTGAGCTCTGCAGCCCAGCAAGGCAGATTCTTCGCAGTGATGACAGGCCAGGACATGTCCATAGCAAGTGGTGGGCTGTGGCTGGCGCACCCGTGGTGCAAGTTCCGCAGGTGGGGTCAAGCGACTTGTCGATGTATTGGGCTTTGAACGCAGGCGTGACTGCCGTGCCGGTGCGTAGACGGCGGAGTGCCACGCGTTCCCGGCGTGGAAGCCCAGGAGGGAGGGGGTCATGGCCTTCGGGCAGAAGCGCTTGTAGAGCAAGCTTTCTATGCTGTCGGAGCTGCAGGTGAGCATCGACAGCGTCGACATCTTCTGCCGATCGAGCTGTGACGGAAACGGGGCAAGGAGAATAGGGGGTGGGTAAATATGCTCCCCGCGCGAGCGCGTCCGCTCGCTCATTCCCTCCTGCGCCCATATGACTCGGTGTCCAATAAATGTGCAGCTCAGTTCCCTTGTGCCGCAGAAGTGTTGCTTCTTCGTGGATGGCGGTTGCCAGTGGGTGTGCGTCAATCTTGTTAAGTTCACGTATGGCGTCTTGCGAATCGGTGTAAATGTGTAGAGGGCGGTGATGCTTGAGGCGGCCATATCTGGCTGCCTGAGCAACCTCTAGAATCGCTTGTAGTTCTGCACCGGTCGTACTTAATTGTGTGCTATGAGTAGTTGTTGCTGTGTTGCTGCCGTCGCTGTTCGTCCAGGCAGTACTGACGTGATTATGTGAAACAGCAGCATCTGTGTAAATGCATGGAGCTGTACTATCGTTGAGGATGGCTCTGCGGTGATGGTAACGCCTCCGACTTATTTCATTTACTCCCACGTTGCTTGGAAGGGGGTGAACAATGGCGGACATCACGGGCAGCCACGGCGCCGAAGGTGTCGGGAGAAGAGGAGCTTGTGGCTTCCGACCGACCTGGGCGAGTATTCTTCGGCCTGAAGACGTAACGGCTAGCCTCAGCACCTGGGCACATCTTGCGTCCTCCCTTAGTTCTTCAAGTGTGTTAATTTGTGCCTCTGAGTAAAGCACATGGGTTGGGGTATGCTTCGGCAAACCATACGCTATACGTATACTTTGACGATGAGCTGCTTCGAGGCGACGACGCATCGTTACCGTGGTTCGTGTGTAAGGGAAGCCGTACAGAATTCTCGATGTGATGAGATTTTTCGTCATTATAACCAGGGTGTCTTCTCTGAGGCCCCACTTACGACTTGTGAGTCTTCGGAGGAGCCCTTGTGTTGCTCGGCAGCGGCTCAGTGTCTGCTGAAGCCACGCCGTGTGGTTTCCTGTGTCCGATATAGTGAGTCCAAGAATTCTGAGGTCCTGTACTTTTTCGATCGGGCTTCCTTGTATTTGCGGCACATTCATTAAGGCTACTGCTTCTTCCCTCATCTTCTTTGGACCAAGCACAATATACTGTGATTTTGACGGGGAAGGAGAGAGTCTGAGTGCCGAAAGATGACACTGTATTGCATCTAGAGCTGCTTGGATGGCATCTTGCTGCTCACCAAGTGACCCTCCCGTGGTCCATACTGTGATGTCGTCGGCGTATATTGAGTGATGCAACCTGTCTATCTTTGCGAGGTGATACGGGAGACGGTGCATGGCTATATTAAACAGCACAGGGGACAAAACTGAGCCTTGCGGAAGGCCATGTGTGATGTAATGAAGCGGCGAGAATCGATCTCCTATCTTGACTCGAAGAGTGCGGTTTGTCAATAGTGACATGATGTATGTCACTATGCGACCTTCTAGTCCTACTGCGTGCATTTCTTGCAACATAGCATCTACTCCTACGTTGTCAAACGCCTTATGTATATCAACAGTGGCTAGTATTCGAGGGCCTTGCAAGCGCTCAGAGGTTAGATCTTCATGTATCATAAGGAGGCTGTCTTGCGCCGACAAGCGAGCACGGAAGCCTGTTTGTGTGTGATGGAGCTTTCGTTCAACTTCGAGGAACCAGTGAAGTCTTTCGGCCACCATTTTTTTCCATGACTTTGCCCAAATGTGATGTTAAGGAAATAGGGCGAAGGTTCGTTGCTATCGTAGCTGGCTTGCCTGGTTTGGGGATAGGAATGACCAGGGAATCCTTCCACCCTTCCGGTACAATTCCGGTTTCCCATACTTCATTAATAAGGTCGAGGAGGTCTGACATTCCTTCATCTGGGAGATTGCGGAGAGTCGTATATGTCAAACCATCAGGTCCAGGTGAACTTCTGCAATTCACTTTCATGAGTGCGTACCGTAGTTCGGCAATAGTGAATGGATGATCAAGCATATGCGTTGCATCGGTATTCAGCTGGCCCTCCATAGTTGATCCGTTGACTGTTGCAGTTTGAACGGCGAGAGGGAAAAACTGGGTAACGAGTTGAGTGGCGAAATCTTGCTCTGATAGTCCCTGTTTGAGGGCAATGCTGCGCGCGGGCTGTTTTGCTTGGGCGGGTTGATCAAGCATAGATGCCAGGTGCCATAAACGAGAAGGATTAGTACGATGGTTTAGTCCACTGCATGTACGATGCCATCGCGAACGGCGTAGCTCCTTCGCGTACCTTCGGGCTGCAGCCTTTGCACGATTATGAATGATGCGAAATGCAACATTTTTTGGGTGACGTTTGGCTTGCTGTTGTGCCCTAAGCCTCGAAGCTATGAGGTTCAGCATGTGCAAGTCCGGAGCAGGATCTTTCCAACGCGTGCGCGTCGCCTTTGTAGCCCTCTGCTTTGCTATTTTTAGTCTGTCCAGGAAGGAACCCGTGCCATCCACGTACAACTTGCGGAAACGGTCCCAGTTTGTCGTGTAAGTCGTTCTAGTCTTTGCGCAGGTTCGACTGATATTCTCTATGCTAAGTAGAATCGGATGATGGTCAGACCCGTCTCTATTTTCTTGTCGTTGCCAACGTAAGCGCAAGTCTTGCGACATCCACGTCAAATCTGGCGTGCTGTCTTGCTGGCCTGCATGTAGCGCTGCTCTCGTGTAGACTCCAAGGACATTGGCGATGTTGAAGTCGCTTTTCTCCATAGCATCTATAAGTGCTCGGCCGCGCGGTGTGTCTATTCGGTAGCCCCACTGGGTATGTGGCGCGTTGAAATCGCCAGCTATAATGATATGTCTAGTAGGACATCTCTGCTTTAGACTCGACACCCAACTCATGTCGTCTCCGGGCTGACAACCAGGTCGTATATAAACTGAAGCAACTGTAAGTCGGAAATTTTCTAATGTCATAGCAACTAGAACGATCTCGCGGTGGGGTGTGCACAAATCTTGAGTGTCGATCTGAACTTGCGGAAGGCGTTTGTCGACGAACACGCCAGCTAAGCCTCTAGCGGTGAGGTCTGAGCCCATGTGGCGGCCCTTCAGCTTGCGTGGTATACAAGGTTGGAGGTATTTGTTGTAGCCAGTCAACTGCAGTGTTGGTGGGGCGTCCATTTCTTGAAGGAGGATCACTGGAATTCGGTTACGTTGTAGACGTAAGGAGAGTTCTGCATGTGCGAGAGTGAAGTTCCGACAGTTCCACTGCAACAAATGCGTTGGGTGATGGATTATATCATAGGGCTGATTCATTTTTGAGCTTGTACTATGATTACCGAGAAGCCGCTAACCCTGGTTCACCTCCTGTTCTTCGAGTCTCGCTACAGTAGACATGCGAGGTTGTGTCTGTCTCTCTAGTGCAAGAATACGAGCTGCCAGTTGGCCCATCGTTTGCTGCATAGTCATGATAGCGCTCTGCATCCGCTCCAGCAGTACTTCGAACCGCCGCCATTGAATATCGAATGAGTCGCGTAATCCAGCTTCGCGTTGTTGCTTAGCTTCGCTAACATCTCTCACTAGCTGTGATAAGCTGGCAGTGGGCAAATTATTGTGCAGACCCGTGTTTTGCAGCTCTTTCATACGGTTCTCTTGGACGAAAGTTTTCTTTATCTGTGGTGAATTAGTCGTGCCCTGGCATTTGACCTCGGTATCTTTCCTTCTCAGCTGTGTCAAGGTGCCTTTGGGCAAAGGTTGCCTTGTAGAGGCGTTTTGGCGCACTTTCGAGTGTGCCTGCGCATCAAGAACTTCCTTTGGTAATTTCTGAACGTCTGTATTATCTTTTTTCTTGGGTTCCGCGACTTCGAATGACGTAGATTTGTTAGCGTGTGTCTCAGTCTTAGTTCTGGCAATTGCCTGGCGGCGTGTGAGTGACGGCTGCACAGCTTGTTTGCGACAAATGAGTAGTTCGCGTTTGTAGTGTGGGCAGCTGGGATCGCCCGTAACATGTTCACCTTGGCAATGTAGACAGCGTGGTTTCGTAGCGGTGCAGATTTCGCCTGCAGTGTGTGTTCCTCCGCATCTGCCACATCGTGCTTCATGTGGGCAAATGTTCGCCTTGTGACCAATCCTTTGACAGTGCGAACACAAGATAGGTGTCGGGCGAAAAGGTTGGACTTGATGCGCAATATACTCCATGCGTACGTGACGCGGGAGCTTATTTCCGGCAAACACCACGAGAACAGTCTGCTTTGTTTTACCAAGTCGGTAGGCATTCAAAATTTTTGGCCCACCTTGCAGGGGGCGAATTGTAGCTCGAATGTCTTCGTCAGTAAATTCTGTGCTTACGCCATATATGACGCCTTTGATCGCGTCTCTCGGAGGAGTGACGTAGGCTTGCACTGGAACAGGGCCGAGTTTCTCTATCTTTAGAAATGGTTGCGTTTCTACATCTGCAGGAATATCCACGGCAATGACGTTTGCGCGAAGCTGTTTGCGGATGGTGGCCGGCGTTTCACTACGGAGGCGTTCTTTGAGCCAGGCGTTTAGCACTGTGTCTGGAATCGACAAAATAGACGCTGCGGTCTTAGGTCTAACTATTATAGTGGTGGTGTCCTGCAAAACTTCATTCGGATAAAGGTTCGCTGTTTCTGTGGCTTTCTTGGCCTGCGCAGGGTCCTTTTCAGTGCGCGTTTGGCTGGTAATCTCAATTTCTTGATCCGAATCTGAGCCGCATTGCAGAGCGTCCTCTGCAAAGCCACGCTTCCAGTGCCGATCGCGCACGTGCTTATCAGCGTCCCGCGGTCGCGGCCGTTTTCCTTGCCTCCGCGTTTGCTGTTCCATGTCCCAATCGGCAGGGTCGTTGGAGTCATCAGCGAGAATAGAAAAAGGGTTTTCTGCTTGCCTTTGCAGTTGAGTCATTTCGACAGCGTCAGCCCAGGAACGCGGCGTGAGCGGGGGCCACTGAGTCGTCAATGTTGGGTCAGGGATTGTAGGCCCAACATGGCTGCTACCTGCCGCATCGCTGGTGGTGATATCCAGAGCGCCTGGTCGATTATCCATGCCCCCTTGGGGGCACAGATAGTCTCGTTAGCTGCCTCTAGACTTCCGGTGGCTGTTTTGGAGGTTCCTCTGGGTCCTGAGTCCCTGCCTCGTCGTAAATTTCAAAAGAAACACGGAGCTGAATTGCGCTCATGCAAGTTGATTGGCTTGGCTTGGCTTGGCCGTATAACTGTTACGAAATCTAAACCGTATCTATTATACCAAATTTCAAAGCGATAGCTTTCTTTCGCTCTTTCACTCGTTTTCGTGGTCGGTCGATGTATATGGCCTCCGTGGAATTTCTCTCCGCTACGCGTCTCACGCAGGCTTTTTAATGTCATCACGCCATTCTTTAAGGGGCGAAGCTCCTTATTCCCGACGTGCGCTCTCTCTCTCTCTCTCATCCGTAGCTAGGGGTGCTGCGGTGCACAAGCGCGTTCATTCCCGACGCGCTCTCTCTCTCTCTCTCTCGTCCGTAGCTAGAGGCGCTGCGGTGCACAAGAGCGTTCGCTCCCGACGCGCTATCTCTCTCTCTCTCTCGTCCGTAGCTAGGGGCGCTGCCGGGCACAAGGGCGTTCGTTCCCGACGCGCTCTCTCTGTCCCATCCGTAACTAGGGGCGCTGCGATGCGCAAGGGCGTTCATTCCCGACGCGCTCTCTCTCTCTCGTCCGTAGCTAGGGGCGCTGCGGTGCTTAAGAGCGTTCGTTCCCGACGCGCGCTCTCTTTCTCTCTTGTCCGCACCCGAATGATCCCCCGGTGCTTCGCCCACTCATGATCATTCACGTCGTGGATATGCGGTGGTTTTTTTTTACGTGGAGCTGTTAAGGGCTAGTTCTCCCAGGATCGTGTCCCCGTGTAGAAAAAAAACTATAATCATCAGCATTTCGGCTCCATGTGCGTGGCGGTTTCCCGCCAGTTGTGCCTTAGGACAGGTGTCAAAAGGGATGAATAACATGAATGATAGGTCATGACATCAATAACATCACAGGCTCGTCAGTTATGTCACGATTAACAATAATCAAATGACGCGTGGCGCATACCCGCATTGGAGATGCGCGTATGAGCCAGGGATATGCGGGTATGACCCAAGGACAAGAAAGAAATAAGGAAGGAAGGAAATAAAGGAAGAGAGAAAGAAAAAGCGAAAGAAGGTAAGAAAAAATTACTCCATCTCCCGCTAAAGGGAACCATGTGTGGATGCGAAGCAGCGGGGAGGTGGTTAGCTCGAGCGGGAGATGGTTTCGCGGCAGCGGCCCGAGCGCTCATCGCGGCGCTGCACAGGAGAATGATGCGCGCGCGCTCCGTCATTTTCATACCGCGGAACTACCGTGGCGCCCCCAGAGGAGCGGCACGCACCACCTGTCGTGCGTGCCGCTCCGGATTCGTAGAGTAGAGAAAGGGGGGGAGCGTAGGAGAGGACAGAGAGGGGACGCGCATGCGCTGTGGGGGTGACGTGGGCGCCGCTCCGTACAGGATTCCTAGAGGAGAGAAAGGGGGGAGCGTAGGAGAGGAGAGAGAGGGAGAGGGGATGCGCATGCGCTGTGGGGGTGTGGGACGCCGCGGGAGGGACGGACAGAGCCACCGGCAAGATATGTTTCGCGTTTAAAATCACGTGTGGCTGATCATACCGGCGTCGGGTATGTGGGTATATGAGCCGCCGAGAGCAGGAGCGGGAGAGATCTCACAGGATCCTGACGCTGCCGTTACGGTACTGCCGTGCAGTGTGCCGCGGCTATATGAACGCTGTGGCTCATACGTTAGTCTATGACGATGGGGCTTACTTGACGCAGCAAACGCACCATTTGGTCATCGCGCCAGGCGAAAACAAGACGCTGGTGTACTGGCTCTTGAACGAACATGCCGAGCACGGTCAATATAATGAATAATGATGATATATAAATTCTCTATAACAATTTGCACTACAGCAGACTCACCATAGTCACAGCTTCGCTGGCTGCCATCTTCGCAGCAATGGAAGGGCTCTGGTTGTTTTTTTGTTTTGTTTTTTACAGCGAAGCTGTACAGTGGTGGGGAGTGGGGTATTCTGTAAGAATCTTCCTAGTGGACTGTCCATTTCTGGCGCTGCTAAATGCAGCTGCACGAACGAGAAGGGAACTGGCTAGGGGCCCTGCCTCCTCCTCACTCTACCTCCCAACGGCCGCGTTTACAGGTATGCGACAGCAGCCCATCACATCTCCTGGCGCATCGTGACGATTGAGATGCGCTAGCGTTTGCATGTAGGCCATTGCTGCTGGTACGAAGGTGGCGGCTCACGGTGTCGCGAATCGCAGCCAAAGCAGCGCTTCCAGCGTAGCCTTCGGGGCCACCATTTTCTCACCAATCTTGCTGTCCCGCAGATCGGCATGTGCAGCAGATCCGCAGTCATTCCCTTCCCATAATTCATAATACGATGCCGTCGCGTTTCCATGCACTCTTAAAGTCGACGTACTCGTCTCAATCCATCCCTGTCTGGCGCATTAATGTGACGCGCCTTCCTAGCGCATTAGTCCCGTTGACATGAATGCGATGCGCTAGAAAGTTGATGTGATGTGATGTGATACGCCAGTTGTCATATTCATGTAAAAGCATTCGTGTAACAGAACTGCGCAATTGCCTGCGCTTTCGATATAAATTTCAGACGTTCTTTGACGAAGTCTTATATTTGAAATAATTGCAGATGCCACGCTGCAGACACGTAGGGCCGTTAGGCGCTTGGACATTGTTTACTGAGTGATGGAAACACCACAAAATACGACTGTTTTACACAACTTTAAACTATTACACTAAACACAGGGTAACTTCACCAGCATAAGACACAAGCTAAACAAAAATTAACATGGTACTCTCAGATTGTGTGGATAAGATATAATAAAATTGTAAAACGTTGGAGCGCTTTCAACAAAAAATTAGCATAGGCCTCCATCATTGCGGTTTTTGTATGTGAATGATGTAGCGCATGAAATCATTTGTATTATTTATCAATAAAAATTATGGGGTTTTACGTTCCAAAACCACAATATGCTTATAAGGCACGCCGTAGTGCGGGCTTCCGGAATGATTTGGACCAGCGGGGTTATTTAACGTGCACCCAAATTTAAGTACACGGGTGTATTCGCATTTCGGCGCCATCGAAATGCGGCCGCCGTGCCGGGATTTGATCCCGCCACCTTGTGCCCAACACCATAGCCCTTAAACAACCAAGGGGGTGTAGTATCTATCATTGCTGTTTGCTAATATCGCTTTAACCTTGGGCACCGGGCCACGTCAAGCTGCTTTATCGTCAGCTTTTTGTCCTTAGCCTTCTTCTCTGTGAGAAATAAAAAAAATTGTCACAGTTTCACCCGAAAGGCGAAGCACCGATTGCGATAGCAAATTAGTAGAGAGCTATATGGAGTAAGGATAGTAGTTTTATCAGCTGTACAAACTTTAACATGCAGCAGCACCGGCAACACACAGAACTGTTGTCGACGCTGTCGGCGTTTTGCCCGCGTTCGCACAAAACGCGCGCTGCGTTGGTGACTGTTGCCGGAGCCTCTGGGGGCGGCTCGGAGGTTTTCGACGACATCAGAACGGGACACTCATCGAGCAGCGTCGGAAGTCTTTACCACCTGCTCGCCTCACAACGTTTTATTGCGATAGCAATTATATGGACACTCAAAAGCAGATTTCTGCCGTTGGCGTCGCCGTCGCCGTCGCCGTGAGGTTCCGTATGACGTCAATGGAGACGAAATCGTCGCCGCGCGCCGAACGCTGTATGTGCGAGTGAAAGGGCGCGAGGGGCGCGCGCTCTCACAGGGAGTGAACGCACGGCGGAGAACAAACGCTTGTTCTGCGCCGTGCTCCCTTAAGGGCTGCAGAAGTAGGGGTCTCTTTCCTCCTTTACAATCACCATATATGTAGAGCAAACGCGCCTTCTTACGACGCGCGAGAGGCCGTGGGGGAGGGTGGAGGGGGAGGGAGAGGGAGGCGACGTTTAGCTGCGGCACCAAGTGCCTATTTATATCAGAGGCTCCGGCAACAGTCACCAACGCCGCACGCATTTTGAGCGAACGCAGGCAAAACGCCGACGGCGTCGACAACAGTTCTGCATGTTGCGGGTGCTGCTGCATGTCCAAGTTTAGACAGCTGATAAAGCTAATATCATTACTCCATATATCTCTCTACAAGTTTGCTATCCCAATTGATGCTTCGCCTTTCACGTGAAACTGCGTCAACTTTTTTATATAAATAGGCATTTTGTGCCGCAGCTAAACGTCGCCTCCCTCCTCCCCCCCCCCCCCCCCGGCCTTTCGCGTGTCTGAAGAAGTCTCGTTTGCTCTACATATATGGTGATTGTAAAGGGGGAAAGAGACGCTTAATTCTGCAGCCCTTAAGGGAGCACGGCGCAGAACGCGGGTTTGTTCTCCGCCGTGCGTTCACTCCCCGTGAAAGCGCGCGTCCCTCGCCCTCTTTCACTCGCACACACAGCGTTCGGCGCGCGGCGACGATTTCATAGCCTTTGACGTCCTACGGAACCTCACGCCGACGGCGACGGCAGAAATCTGCTTTGGAGTGTCCATATAATTGCTATCGCAATAAAAGAAAAAAACGAACTTCAAACAGCTGTGACAGCTTCTAAAGCTATGAACATCATCCTCAACATCATCAGCCTATATTTATATCCACTGCAGGACGAAGGCCTCTTCCTGCGATGTCCAATTACCCCTGTCTTGCGCTAGCTCTAAACATAAGGTTCCCTAATTCTATACTTTTGTTGTACCTAAATCAAACTTGGAATGGGGAGCCTAACAGTGATAATGTTTGCCCATGTATTTCGAATTTCAGAAAACGCATTACCTAGCTATACAAGGAATAACTTGCGTATGCCACAAAGGAGATAAGTCATAACTTAATATTGGGATATCCATTATATAGACACTCCAAGTGCATTCTGCCATCGTCGCCGTCGTCGCCGTGAGGTTCCGTATAAAGTTCAACGGCGATAAAATCGTCGCCGTGCCCCGTACGCTGTGTGTGTGAGTGAAAGCGTACAAGGGTGAGCCGGCAATCGCGGCAGAGTGTAGCGCACGCGAGGGAGGAAGGCAGGCCGGAAGCGCGTGGTCTTCTTTCGCGCGCGAGGCATGGGGACGAGGCGACGGAGGGGGAGAGGGAGGGGGGGAGGGGATTGCGTTCTGCTCCTTCGGCTGCTGCTCATAGCGCGGCCACGCGTGTTCCGTATTTTGAAAGCCATGCGCGATGTGGGCAAAGTGCGCCCGCACGGGCCTCATCTTCAAAGCGATCTGCGATGGGGACAAAGTGCGTGCGCCGAGTGCGTGCTCTGCTTTCGACATCAAGCTCGCGTTGAAGCGAGACAAGAGATAGCGCGAAGGTCAATTTTCCGGCTGTTGTTGGCGCGCTATCTCACTCCGGCGTTCTCACAGCGAGTTTCCGCGGTCATCGAGCGAAATGTGTTCATGTTTACCTGTGCGCGCGTGACACCATGCTTGTCTATTTAGCTAGTAAGTGAATGTTTACAATTTTATATGGTCCATTAAACTACTATCATTGCTTCGTGTATCTCTCTACTGTTTTGCTGTCGCAATCGATGCTACGCCTTTCGGGCGAAACTGCGACATTTTATCTATATAACACAACTTTCAAATGAAGAGGACCAGTATATAATAAAATTATTGTTTAATTTGTTTAATTTTTACTGACACCTTATCCCAAATTCTACAACTAGCACTCCTCCTCCACCCTAACCAAGAGCCCTGAAACCACTGGCTGTATAATGTGCAGTTAAAAAGACACCGGACTCAGTGACAAATTGTGGCTCTACACATGTGTGACGTAGGATGGGACGTTGACACTATGCAACACTAGAATGCCATCGCAGACTGCATGACAGTGCCTACAGAAACAGTTCTGTTTTGTGTGTGTGTGTGATTTTCTTTTCTTTCTTTTTTCCTTTTTTTATACTTATTCTTTCTCTCTCTCCTGTCGAATCCTTTTACCCCTACCCCGGTACAGAATATACTATAGCCAACCGGAGATATAATCTCTGCTTAACCTTCCTGTCTTTCCTTTACCTTTTTTTTTCTCTTTCTCTTTCATGCGCAGTTAAATTGTGCGCCAAAGTTGCAGCCATTTTCACAATTGTTTTATAGTATCAGGTCTTCGGTCTCGTTGATCGCCTGGCTTTCGCATAACCAAACCTAAGTCAATTGGCAAGAAATTCGCCGGAAAACACTTCGGATTAGGTTCTGAAAGCAAGCATCACACTGGCGCATTCAAAATGTCATTCATTCATTGTAAGTAAGCATCCTTGACCAGCAAAATGTTCGAATAAAATCGAATACGAACAATTGGGAAAAACGACCTTCGAATAATCAACTGAGTGTCTGGTAGTTCAAATTTTCCAGCAAAGTCAAGGGAAGTTGTTGCTTTGAAATTGTTTGGGAAACAAAGGTTTATTTCGTTAGGTGCGACGTATAATGCCGTTAATAGGATGTCTGGTTAGCTGCGCAGCTTCTGAAGGACTGAAAGGTACTGCGACTGCGACTATAGCAGTGAAAGGTATGAAACAAAGGAACAGTATGTCACCGGTTGCAGGTAGTAGTTTTCGGCCCTTTGAGGTTGCTAAGTTCTATACTACTATAGAGCACAATGTCTTAATGAAATATAAACATGATGAGATTGAGCCGACAATAAATTGTTTCGCGTCATTCAAGACAACATGTTCATATGTTCAGGTTTAGTGTTCCTTCCAGAATTCAAAATGCCTTACAATTTTGGTCAAACAAGCAATTTTGTTCAAGACGAGGCTGTAAACTTCGTAGCCTTCAGCAAAATTTGGGTTCCTTGACCCTTTGTATAACACGCCATAATTTTGCCTATGATATTGTAGCTGTCGGCGAAACTTGGCTCTAAAAAAACGAATTAATTTCGATACGACGCCGACAAACTGCAGTCGCTACCTCGTGACTCATGTTCAAAAGGCGGAGGCTTAGGCATTTTTGTGAAGGCTGAGAAGGCTTAGCAGGTTCTAACATTAGAATGTGTTAGTAATAACCTCCTGGAAGCTTATTTCCTTATAATTTACTGGCGGTCCTACAGTAGGGGTCGTTTATTGCCACGCGAGATAATCGGGACAATCTTGAGTCTCTCGAGGCTACCCTTGAAAGCTTGTCTTATGGGCATCGCGGCAGCGTTGTAATTGTTGACGAATTTATTATTGGACACGTCCGGTGATAACTACATTATTTATAGCCTTCTATCACAATCATTTAACCTGCGTAACTGTATAACAGAGGTAACACGTGCCAAAAGCACTTCCAGTACTCTGCTTGACCATGCCCTTTGCAACTGCGAGAGTGGTGTGTATGCGGTCGTTCATCCCACTCCCATAACCGATCACTCGCCCATCCTTGCCGCATTATATGACAACAACGCGAACAGCGAGCTCGAGAAATTTATTGATGTTCTCACCCTGGTTGTACTGGAAAGCTCTCTTAAGGATTTACGCGTTAGCACGAAAAGCGTGTCTGCCCATCGATGACTAATATTACCTTAAAAGTTGTCAAAGAAAAATATGTGTGGTACAGTAAACGAAAAAAGATAAAAACAATTAATACTATCACAGCTGTTACAAAAGTTTCCGAAATAGATTGGTATCCATAATCAAAAACAGAAAAAAAACTGAGTATTGCAGCCAGCTTACCAGACAATCAAGTTGAAATACTAACACAATATGAAGCTTGTTCAACAACGCCATCGGCCTTCATTCAAATAAGAAACTAATGCCCAATTTGTTAAAACAGTTATATACAGTGGATGTATTCAGAAAAGCAGCAGGTCTGGATGCAATCAAAAATAAGATTGTTAAAAACAACGTAGATAATTAGGGATACAGCTCCAGCATTTGTTTAATCATTCCCTTGATGTTGGACTATATACCTAGTGTGCTTAAAAAGTATAGTGTCAGTACATAAGGATGGGGATCAGTTTATGCCCTGCTGCTACAGAACAATAACCACCTTGAGCGCAATAAACACAGTTTGCGAGAAAATAATCTGCAAATGTATAAAATATTTTAAAATCAAGCATATTATCCGTGCTACACATCAGTATGGTTTCAAAACTACCAGATTAAGTTCTACCGAAGTTTTCGTTCTCAGCCATAGAATATAGTTCTCCACAGCCATCTAATCGCAGTCGTAGTATTTCTAGAACCCAACAAAGCATTTGACACGGTTTCTCACGACATTCTTGTACGTAAACTTCACAGGTATGGGTTTAGAGGTAAATCATCCGAGATAATTACAAGTTACGCCGCTTACAGATGACAATGTCTTGTAATGAAAGAGTTACCTTCCTCATCACAAACAACACTAACAGGAGAACAATTGGGCATGTTCTGTTCAGCTTATAAGTCAATGATTTCCCATCTATCATTAAATAATCTGAAGCTCTGATATACGCTGATGATACAGTAATAAGGTGTGAAGGCGACACACAGGATGAACTAGAGGGTGTTATAAATGAAGAGTAACGTATTGTTCAAAGTATATTTACTAGTAATCAACTCACCATCAGTAAAAACAAAACAGATAGGCAATCTGTCATTCTAAGAAAAAAAAAGAATGTAGATTATGACAATTTCCGAATAAGTCTAAATAATACCTATTGGATCAAGAAAGCTTTTATAAGTACCTAGGTGTCACTTTTGAATTTAAAGTGAATTGAAGTACTCAACACATGGACAATATCTGCACTAAAGTGGCAAATGGGTGCCATACCTTGTTAAGGGCATGTGAATTACGTATATTTTGTGCCCACTCTGTTTTTGTTCACACACACCTCGTCTATTGTATGGAATTCTGAGAAGCTACATATTCTAGCTGTCTGTAACCGATTAGCCAACTACAAAAACGCTGAATGTCAACAGATCCCAGTGCATCTCTCATTAAATCACTTCGGATATTTTCACTCAACAGTGCACAAATATACAAGCTCCGTCAAGTAATTGATAAAGAATTAGCTAAGACCAAACCATTTCCATTAAACATATTTACATTTCCTACACGGAATACGAGAACCTACACTAACTGTCACTAACCTGTCTGCCAGTGAAAATGTTTATGTAAAGAGGTTACTTGAATGTATTGGCTCCGGAATTTGGAATTCTTATACGAATAATGTTGAAAA
This sequence comes from Dermacentor silvarum, assembly GCF_013339745.2. NCBI lineage: Eukaryota > Metazoa > Arthropoda > Arachnida > Ixodida > Ixodidae > Dermacentor > Dermacentor silvarum. The sequence continues at coordinate 134,167,762 of NC_051157.2, forward strand.
AGATCGCTTTTTACTAGCACTAAAGCAGTGTTCAATAAATATGCTAATAAGTAGTATTGTGAGCTAAGAGTTTCTTGCCTATTTATTGTTACTTTTATAAAATTTGCCTGCGCCGTAGGTTACGTTGCTACAGAATAAAAATGGCCATTTCCTTAAATGATCCCGCCACTAGCCACGATGGCTACGGGGTTCAAGAATGTTTTGTGTATCTATAGTGAATTTTTTCGGAAGAAACAAAGAAATAGAAAAAAAAACATGCTCATATACAACTAGGCACATGCGCAGAAGTGACCCTGTCCATGCCTTCACTCAGCGACTGGTTGGTTTGCACAACAACCACGGTTATCCTTTAGTTTGAACTTGCATGTGCAGGTCTTTCTCCCTGCTAACTTAAACAGGTTTTGGTATTATTTACAGTATCTGAACAAAAACATACAACATAGAAATTCAAAGTGGTCATTCACTAATCGGAAAGGAATTGAATAGGAAAGTTTATTGGATTGGTAGTGAGTATTTTGAATATTTGCTCACCCCTATTTATTGGTAAAGTAAAAAGGAAATAGGCGTATCTCCTCCTGTAATCGACGAGCCAGCAACATACCAGAGTTCAAGCTCAGCGCTATTTTACTGCAGGAAGGCATGCAGCGCCAGTTAGTGAATATACATCCCTGTCAAATTTTGAGGATAGACAAAAACGCAGAACTGTTGTCGACGCCATCGGCGTTTTGCCCGCGTTCGCTCAAAATGCGTGCGGCGTTGGCGGAGCCTCTGATATAAATAGGCACTGCGTGCCGCAGCTAAACGTCGCCTCCCTTCCCTCCCCCTCCCCCACGGCCTCTCGCTCGTTGGAAGAAGGCGCGTTTGCTCTACATACATGGTGATTGTGAAGGAGAACAGAGACGCCTACTTCTGCAGCCCTTAAGCGAGCACGGCGCAGAACGCGGGTTTGTTCTCCGCCGTGCGTTCACTCCCCGTGAAAGACGCGCCCCTCGCGCCCTTTCACTCGCACATACAGCGTTCGATTTGGCGCTGAGCCGTGCTCCCTCAAGGGCTGCAGAAGATAGCGCCAACCTTTCCCTTTCCCTCAAGAACCACTTACCGGCGATGATTTCTTCTCCAAATGACGTCATACGGAACCTCACGGCGACGGCGACGGCGACGGCTACGGCGACGGCGACGGCGACGCAACAATGACGTTATATTCGTTAGTCCAACCAGAACGAAATGCTGTCGACGTTAAGCGAACAGCGCTGACCCGCATAATATTAAGCTGTTTTATGTAAAGAGCTCAAAAATGTCACTGCATAGAATATTCTGCTGCGTCTAGGGTAATGTTTTGGTGCCCACTTGTACGTGATCTTCAAGTCGCAAAGTATGTGCTTCCTTAGCTATTACTAAGTTTAGACCCTGCAGAACAGAGTATAACAAAACGGAGGCTGCAAATACTTCCAGATAAAATATATATAAATTAATACGCGCAAAGTACGCCATGAACGTCTACCACGTTTTGCAATGTTCTGCTGGGTGCCCTCCTGAATTAATTCTTAATCGATAACTTGTGCTCTCTTGTCATATCACTAAAACATCTTATAGTATGCCCTGTGTAAACATTTTCACAACTCAGGGACACACAATACACAACATTAGACACGCCATCAGCGGAACGATTCCGGAATTCACGCGCATCACCTCTTTAAGGCGATCTTCAGATAAAACAGAGGGGGAAATTGTTGAACATTTTCATATTTTGAAGGTGGAAGGCAAGTGCATTAGCAGGCACTTTTTAGCATTATCTCACAATGAAATCGCCTTTCGAGGTGGACATGTGTAGTGTACCTACGTTTTGGCGCAGCGCTTCGCCCGTACTGTTATAATTTTTTTTCTTGTCAAACTCTCGTTGTTGTTTTTTATCAAGTGTTATGGTTTCTTTGCTGGTTTTTGAATTCTGTTTTTTTTTCTGTATTCCTCCAGGGCTTGATTGTCGACCGCCCATTTGCTTTTGAAGTCTTCTTTCTCACTTCCTTTATTATTTGGCAGGTCAGCCCATGTGGATCTTTTACTTACCTCTACGTACAATTGCGTCAGACACAGTCCTAACAACAACGCCAGAGGTAGGAGAAGAGGTCGCTATTGCACTAGCAATGACATCTTCTCCCAAATATAAAATTATAATAAGTGACTCCAAGACCGTCATATTAAATTACGCTAAAGGACGCATCTCGGCAAAGGCGCAAGAAATCCTCCAGGTTGGTTTCCACGGAGACCGAGTTAGGGGAATACAAATAATCTGGGCACCAGCCCACTTTGACCTGCCAGGCAACGTGAATGCGCATGACGCGGCTCGAGGTTTCGCAGACCGAGACGACGTCACCAACACCGACATGGACGCATTTGCAATCCGCCGGTAGGGCAGAGATAGGCTGGTTTTCTTTAGGGAAATCATTGATCATTACAGACTAGCCAGGGCTAGATATCCGGCAGCTCATTGCTTGTTAAATACGTGGCAATCGGTGGCCTCGCAGCTAATACAAACCAACACATTCCCCAACCCCATTGCCTTCAGTCACTATCACCCATGCGTATACACATACATATGTAAGCATGGTAACAACCGTGCAGATCTTCAACACATAATCTGGGCATGCACAAAGAAACAATATCATAACAATAACTGTTCAAAACCACAACAACCAAGTTTAATAATAAGAAATGAAGAGCAATGGGAGATCGTGCTGCTCAGCTCGGACCCGTATGTTCAAGCAAGAGTAGTCCAAATGGCTGAAGACGCCGCCGCGGCTCAGGGGCTGCCGGCCGCCGTCTAAAGGGGGGACAAGGGAGGCTTCTAGTCATTACCCCCTCCTCTAACCATATTTTGGGCAAAATAAAGATATTGCTCTCTCTCTCTACGTACAGTTCTAGAAGCAAGCATTGTTCAGCGCTTTCTTGATTGTCTTTTACCACCTCTGTAACGCTAGTTCGCACGATTCTGGCATGATGTATGCCTTGATGGGGCTGTTTTGGATGTCCTGGTGGTTTATCGGTCTGATAAAGTGGTTGCTCTATCAGGAATGAGATGCCAGATGGTGGCCATGTACTCGTATTTAAATGCCACGTTTTTGAACCTTAGTTGAAAGTCAGCGCCAATTGTGTGTTCAGGTCTCACGCCTGTTTTATGAGCAGTACTGTTACATCCTTCCTCGTTATGAACCAACTCGCCTAAATAAATGTTCTACTAAGCCCTTTTAAAAGATGAGAACTACACTGTATCAAATAGAAGCTCAGTGTGAGTTCCCAAGCAATTACCTCGCGACCACTGGTGAAACATGGCACCCTTGTCATTTTGTAAAGTTGATGCGTCTCTCAACGGTATATCAGCAGGCCGACGGCGCTCTACGCATTCTTGAGCAGAATGCTCAAGAACGCGTGGGAATGCAGCGACAAATCTAGGCCTTAAGTTTACCACAGAGAAATCGGGAATAATTATCTTTAACGAAGAGACTAGTAACTTCGTGGTGTCAATTCAACAGCAAGTAATGCCCATATTGAAGCAATAAAGTACCTTGGCATACACATAAACGAAGGAAAGAATTACTCAAGCAACCACCAAGATAATCTGAAAATAAAGGGGAAGCGGAATGCAGCAATAATGAAACACAGAGCACTGTGGGGCCGCAATAAGTATGAGGTGGTGCGTAGAATCTGGAAAGGAGTAATGGTGCCAGCGCTAACGTTCGCAAATGCCATTCTATGCTTAAAATCGGATATCTTGTCGGGGTTGCAAGTTAACCAAAGATCAGTAGGCCGGTTGGCATTGGGAGCCACGGTAGTAATGAGGCAGTGCAGGATGACATGGGTTGGGCCTCTTTTGAAGTCAGAGAAGCACAGGGCAAAATTAGTTTTGCAGAAATAAATGAGCGGCTAAAGTGCACAAGTATCTGTACGTGAAAAGCATGGACACAGAATAGAGGAAGAGGTCAAGGAAGTTGGCCACCAAGTACAGCATAATCGAAACTGTATAAATAGACAACCAGGAATCATCAGAAAGAAAGTGAGAGAAATAGAGACCGGGAATAGGATGCAAAGAATGGAAACGAAAAGGACAATGGAGATTTACAAGAATGAGAAGAAAGAAATTAAAGTGAAAATCTGTACGATAACACGAAGAGCAGTGGCTTGCTATTTGAGGCTCGAGCTGGTTGCCTAGGGACCAAAACATACCGGAGCAAATATTCGGAACTAGATGAGGGATGTGTATGCTGCAGTAAAGATCCAGAGACCACTCAGCACATCCTAATGGAATGAGACGGGATCCACCCAGTGAGAACCGTAGGTAACGTGCAACTCCCAGAAGCGCTTGGGTTTAACGTGGAAGGAAACATCAACAGATCAGCCGTAGAGATAAGCAAGAGACGATTAGAGTACTGGTAGAAAAAAAGCAGGGTTAAAGATGGATACGACCTGATCTCTTAAAATCATAGGTAGTGGTACAAGGTAATTAAAAAAAAGAAAAATAATAATGAGAGGTATACAAAAAAAATGTGGTTGATCCCTCTTATATAGGAATGGGTATAGAACACGAAAGTGAAACGTGTCTTCACAGAAGTAGTGTAATGTTTATTGCACATTGATATATAATGTCTATTGGTGTTTTGTGGCTAAAGCGCCCTTAGGCGTTGATGCACCCACGCTGACGCCTGGTGGCACGTCTCCTCCATCACGACTACCAACGTCGATGACCATGAGCAACCGTCGTGCATATGGAAGCTGCACTACGCTGCACACGCTAGCACAACGCGAAAGACGAAGCACGTAACTGACACACTAATACAACGCGCAAGACAAAGCACGTAACTAAATCGTCACCGAGTCAAATCAGCGGGTACAGCGCGTCGTAATTGCAGCCTCCGCGATCAACTTCAGAAACATTTTCAGAGCTAATTGCGGAGGCCACGCTCCGCTGTGCTGAGTACGGTGAACGCCACCAGTAGTGCTTCTTGATGCCAGCGTCCCTTCGAATGCTGGCATCGAGGCGTCGTAGTGCTGAGACCCCCGAAGCGTTCACTGTCGGTGCGCGTTAGTGTCATAATGCAGTACTTCTCTTTTCTGCTCGTAGGCAGCGGCACCGCCCCGAGCAAGAGCGCGGGTACACGGAGGAGTGTTAGATATATAAGGCGCGTCTGTGTAGCTCTCTGCAAATGCGTTTGTGGCGCAATGGGTTAAACGAATGCTAGATAAAGAACATGTATAGTATACCTGATTAAATCAAGCAGGCTAGGTGACTATTTGTCGCCGCCCCGTTTCCAAGGGGATGCCAATAAATCATCATCATCCGCAGCAACAGGTTTGTATTTTTGTTTTTCGTAGGCTCTGTGAAATAGGAGAGATTATTGTCGCCGCGAGGGTAAGCGAGCGCCGGAAGAGGAAGGTGCCTGGAGGTGGAGAAGCAAATCGCCGCGTTCGCGCCCTTTTCGTTTGCGCTTAGACGCCGCGGAGCTCACTGTGCGTGGTCGCGGCGTCTCTTCTTTGCATATATAGCAATATGCACTTTCCCTGTGGCACACCAGGGGGCGGGGTAGGGGGGGGGGGGGGGACTCCTTGCGAGAGCCATATACAGTAACTCTATTGGTCCACCTAGTGGACATGTCCATTTCGTCTTCTGCTGACGTGCTGATTGGCTGGGCGCACCTGTCTCCTTCTGACGCGTCGTACCCCTGCCCAGCCAATCAGAAATTAAGAAGCAGATGAAATAGACATATCCCCTAGGTGGACACTTACAGAATATCTCTCTAGGTGTCACGTCGTCGAGATCAATGTAGCGTCCACGAACACGTTCGCGCCCTTTGCGTTTGTGCTTCGATGCTGCGGTGTTCACAGTGCAAGTTCGCAGCGGCCATACGCTTCCGCGTAACCAGCGTTCACGAAGTGAAACGTCACCGTAACTTTTTTTATACCATTCGGCCACAGATACGTGCACATTCGAGAACGGTCCATGCAGCAAGTGGGTGTCCAGCAACTGCAGTGAAGGTGCTTGCTTCCAGGTGCACAAGGTGTCCGACATGAAGCACGGCCCCACCGTGGACCACACCCTTCACTTAGGTGAGGCAATGGTACGGGGCGATCCCTTAATTTATCGTGCTACCGATTTTTGGGAAAATCATGAACGTCTTGGTATGCCCCTCATGCGTAGGCATTCATGTAAGGAACACTGGCGCTATATGAAGCGGCACCTGGCCGAAGAAATACGGAATACTGTCAGGGCACATTGAAAATGCATAAAAACGAGACCCATTCACGCAACGAAAGCACTTATTGTTTTGATCCGCAGTCGAGTGTACCTGTAGGACCTGGCCGAAATCAGTTGCTTTTTGAGCAGTGCGGTGTAGTACTCTATGCTCATACACTGTTAGCTTGGACGGTGCACAAGGTTATAATTACGCTAATATAAAACATGGCATTATTATGCACGATTTTCAGAGGTAAAGTCACAAAGTTTTTTACTGAAATTATCGAATTGAAAAGGTGATGTCCGGACGCCACTATGCAGCTCATTTAGCTATCACATCTGCATTTGGCCACGCGCGTCTCCTTCTGAGCCATGAAATAAGCAATCGCCGTTACCTTACCAGTTGCGCTGTTGATGCGATTGGTGACATCAAGCGCGTAGAGTAGGGCTAAGCTTCCTCAGTGCGACGGTCAATCCCAAAGTCTCTGAGTTCATGGGTGTTAAATGCCAGCCTGCAGCGTCCAGCTTAGCAACAATGAATAATACTTGTATAGGCACCAGTTGTTAGTCTAAGTCCGCGTAAGCTGCGTTAAACGGGGCCCATATTCACGAAAAGCTCTTACGCTAGACTGTTTCGTAAGAGGAAACTTCGGCCAATCCTGATGTTTAACATATTATTAGGGACGGCGGCTGGCCAATGGCAAAGAAAATCTACGAAACGAAAAGCACTGTGAGTAAGGCCCCAGGTAGCGGGAACACGGCACGGTTGGAAGACGGTAAAAACACCCAAAGGAAGGGCACCAACTAAAACTGAAGTTTATCCTTTACAGACAAACGTATATCCACACCTGAAAGAGAACAACATGTGAAGAGAGCAAGACAGTTTCATTCGTTTTAAGAGTTGTAAAAACTGTGGAACAATTACCAGGCGTATTGTTTCTAAGTTCTATTGGCCGATTGCTTTCGATAAAAATGTACACGTTCCAATACTATGCCTGTCATCATGACTGCCTGGTACCTAAATTTTTAGTTACAATTTTAGCATTAGAAACTTCCTTGTGAAAACTTACGAACATTTATTTATTAAGGCAAGCTTAGGCACTGCCCTGGTGTATGTATTTAACCATTATTCGGTTTGATTTTTGGTAGCGTGCACATTTTTTTGCGAGGTTATCAACCTGTCTTGTCGTCCTTTGGGTGCACTGACACATTTTCCTGAGCATTATATTTTTCATGTGGTGTATGCGCGCTTTGTTTCGTGTCTTGTTACGGCTCCCGTCCGTGTTTATTTTCCAGTAACATGTGTATCGCAGCTTACTCCTATTTTGTTAGAACAAAAATCGCGCAGATGCAAACCGTGAATTGGTAACACCATTAAAAGTGCACATTCATTCTTGTGTAATGCAGACGAGGGTTCCTGCTACTACGCAACGGCCGGCTCCGTTGATGACGGAAGCCGCACCGCTATGCTGGCGTATAAGACGACGGGGCCGCTGTGCTTCACGGCCTGGTACCACCAGTCAGGCACGGACCATCCACCGGCCGTCTTCTCGGTGGAAAATGACAACGGCGTCTGCACCGATTTCTACGCCACCCGTCGGGACGCAGCGGGCCGCTGGCAACGCGTACGGTACTCGGAGAAACACAACGGGGAGGTACAGGTAGGTGCTATAAAAAAAAAATGGTTGAGTACTTTTCATCTGTTTGACACTGCATATAAATAATGAGGGCCGATGGTAACGAGGGCTCCGGAGAAAAGGCTTTTTTTAATTCATTTATTTCTGGATGCTGCCTTCCAAAGACGGCATTTTGGCTGTGTTTATTTAACGTCTGCCGATAGGCCGAAATTACGGCCGCACTGAAATGTAGATAGCCAATACTGGGCTCACGCGCAAGGAAGACGAAGAGAGAAGACTAGATGACTGAACATTCTGTGTGCGTCTTTTGTGCGCAGTTACGGCAAACACGCATTCGTACGAACTCGCCAAACTTTCAGTTCCTGTAGTTAGGTCCACAATCACACTTTCTACCTCGTGTCTTCATTGGTGCATTGCAATAGCAACGCAGTCGCTAAAACATCGTGTGAAAACGTTGCTTGTGCTATGCCTAGTTAATAAACGACATAACACGACGTAAAAAGACGTTCGTTCATTTTAAACGCGCGTATTTGCTGGGCACTCAATCATCGTTACATTATCTAGCGTTCTCTACCACTTGCTATGCTTTACGCTTGGTTACAGAATTATTTAATTGGTTCAAAGGAAGGGACGAAAGAGTGGAGAGCGAAAGGCAGGGAGGTTAACCAATTCAGCACAACCGGTTTGCTGCCTTACACATGGGAGCGGGATGAGGGGGAATGAAAGATGGGGAGGAGACAGAGCACATAACACAGCACACACACATCGTCAGTCACAGTCCGTCACTCTTGCGTGGTACGTGACATCACTGTCACAGCCACTTGTCCAAGCCCGTTTCTTTCAAAAACCTATGTAGTCTCTTAGTCACCTTCGGCTGGGATGTCTTCTGTCGACAACATCTGAGAATCGTTTCAACTGACATTGGTCTATTGTGAAGGTGCGCTAGAACGGATGCCAAGGACTGTCTCGGAACACTATATTCAGGACAGTCGCATAGAATGTGTTCTAGCGTCTCCTCGCAAAGACAGGCATTGCAAAAAGTGCTGTCGGCCATTCCAATGAGAAATGTATAATAATTAGTGAATGCCACCCCTAGCCATAAGCGGTAAAGCTTATGGCTAGGGGTGGTACTCGGAGAAACTGGACTCCGCCTTTCTTCGGCGGAGTCCAGTTGGCATACAGAGATGCATCAAAGAGGGCAGGTGGCATTGAAGATTGCTCCGGTTGGTCTGGCTGCTTGGTGTGCACCTCAGAGAGAGAGCGGGATCTCCTGCGCAAGCACTCGAAGTCTGCTTGCTGCGTCGGACCATGAGCGTGGTATGGCCTCTTCCTCTGTGTTGTTAAGAGCTGCCCGAGGGGCACTATCGGCGTCTTTGTTCCCTATGACGGCGCCGTGACTTGGAAGCCACTGAAATGTCACCTGGTGTCCTTTCTCATGTGATGCGTGAAGTAGGTATCTAATATCGAATACGAGCTGTTCTCAAGGCCCGCGACGCAGAGCCGATAGCACAGATTGTAGGGCTGCCTTTGAGTCACTGAAGATTGACCATTGTCGAGGTGGTTCGCGATTGACGAAACAAATTGCAGCGCGAAGAGCACCTAGTTCCGCAGATGTCGATGTCGTTGGGTGGTCAGTCCTGAAGCTGATGGCAATAGCTCTTGCTGGAACAACCACAACACCGGACGAACACTGGAGGTTTGTGGAACCATGAGTATAAATATGTACACTGTCCGCATACCTCTCGTGTAGAAGAAGCAGAGACAGTTGTTTCAGCACAGGTGACGACAGCTCAGATGATTTCTTGATTCCTGGTAAACTGAGATGTACTGTGGGGCTAATAAGACACCAAGGGGGTATCAATGGATTAGATGCAGCGGTGAAGCCCGAGGGAAGTTTGTCGTTGCACTTGATGATAGTTTTAGAGAACGATGCTTGGCACCTGTCTGAAGGTAGTGTTGCAAGGTGGTGATAGGGGGCACGTGCGAAATGTCCGATGAGCGTTCTCAGGGCTTCCACCGTAATGTGAGTTTGCATCGGATGGTCCCGAGCAATCGCAATAGTTGCCTCTGTTGATGTGCATCTGGGCAAACTAAGGCAAACTCTGAGTGATTGAGCTTGTTCTGCCTGCAAAACACGAATATTTGTCTTGCAAGTGTTGTTCAGTACAGGTAGACTATATTAAAAAAAACGAGAAAGAGAGCTCTGTAGTGTTTTAGCATTGCGTCTACTGACATCCCCCACGTCTTTCTTGTCAAGTATTTTAACAACGGGTAAGTTGCTGTCAGGCGTCGTTTCATGTAGGCCACGTGGCCAACAGAGGTCTCAGTTAATGATTACGCCAAGAAACTTGCGGGTTCTGACATAGGAAATGGTCCGCCCATTGATTATGATGACATAAGGCGTCATTGGTTTGCGAGTAAATGCCACTAGTGCGCATTTTCTGGTGATATGCTGAGACCTTGTTTACACAAGTAGCTCACTGTCAAAGTTGCTGCTCTTTGAAGCCGCGCACGTATCTGAGGACGTATGACTGCCGAAGTCCAGACACAGATGTTGTCTGCGTATATTGAAATCTCGATGGTAGTTGGTGAGTATTCAGCAAGTCCAAGAAGAGCGAGGTTGAAAAGCATCGGGCCGAGAGCACCGCCTTGAGGAACGCCTCTGCTGGTATAGCGTCGCGTAGTCGGGCCATCGTCAGTTAACACAAAGAATGATCTTGCAGATAGGTAACTTGCAATCCACAAAAAGACTCGACCACCTAGACCAACCGTAGTAAGAGCATCGAGAATGGCCTCAAGTAATACGTTAATCTATGCGTCTTTCACATCTAAGAATAAAGCTGCAGATAAACGCTTACGGGACCTTTTGTGGAGAACATCTACATTGTCGATGGGAGAGCGGTCACGTCGGAAACAAACCATGGAAATTTTGTAGTGTTGAAGGTACCATTCCAGGCGCCCAAGGATCATCCGTTCCATTACCTTTCCTACACAGCTGGCCAGCGCTATTGGGCGGTAAGAGGTAAACTCGAGTTGGGATTTGCCCTGCTTCAAGAGTAGCACCAGGCGGCTTACTTTCCATTCGTCAGGAACATTTCCCTCCTGCCATGAGGAGTTGTAAAGACTCAGCAATCCTCTCCGTGCGGTTTCTCCGAAATAGCACAAGGCTCGGTATTATATACAATCTGACCCGGAAATGAAGAGCGCCTGCAGAGAGCTAGTGCCGCCTCGAGCTCCTCCATTGTAAGAGGAAGGTCCATGCGGCAATCACGCGTCTGGGGGACGTCACCTCGGACTGAGGACCTGGACGAGTCACTTGGTCGGCGATCCGCGCACAAAAGTCTTCTGCAACATCGATGTCTTGCCACCCTTCGAAGAGTGCGAGCGCCTTGAATGGAAAACGCTGTTCTGGAAGGCAACGCAGACCTTGCACCGTTTTCCAAATGTGAGACAGTGGCTTGAGGGGGTCTAGTCTCTGGCAAAACGTTGTCCATCGTTCCGACGCTAATCCATCCATACGACGCTGAATATTCTTTTTCATCCTCCTGGCCACCCTAAGGACATGGATTGATTTTGTGCGCTGATATCGACGTTCAACCCGGCGACGAAGTGCTCGAAGTCGCTCTAATTCCTTGTCGAAGTCGTTCCGCGTGGAGGAGATCGTCATCATGCGAGTGGTGTTTTGCATCGTGTTTTCAATTGTTTGCTCTAACCCAGAGGGTAGGCCCTCGCGGCAAGCATCTTCCATATCACATTTGAAGTTGGCCCATTGAATTGCGCGAATGGTCTTCCGTGGACCATACATGGACGACAAGCCTTTGATGTTAAGATAGGTGGGAATGTGATCACTCCCGTGCTTCTCAATATCTGGAAACCACTTCACACATCTGGCGAGAGAGTTAGACGAAAGCAAGGTCGAGGCAGCTGCCGTATGTCACGCCTCGAATAAAGGTGGGGCTACCGTCGTTCAGGAGAGTAAGGTCATAGTTGTAGGCGATGCTTGCTAATCTTCGTCCTTTTGCATTTCTTCTTGTACTTCCCCATGCCGGATGGTGCGAATTGAAATCTCCCATTGAGCTTCAACCTATGTGCACTGTCTCTGTACCAATAATTGTGTTTGTTTTACAAACCAGGCGCGTTTGCCACCCGGCACGCTGTTGGCGATTTTAGATGAACACGGATGAGAGCTGATTGTGTTGGAAAAATTGGTTCTTGGGTGAAATATATGATATTAGTTTAAAGCAACTCTCCGCCACCACTTATAAGGCAATACCTTTAATAATAGCTAAATAATGAATGAAATGATGAGTTACGTAATGATGGTGCCACTGACACGCACAAAAAAAGCGCGGCTCCCACGAATTGTGGGAATCGATGGTATGCGAAGCATTTTGCAAGTACTTGGCTGTCTAGGATTGCTTGTAGTTATGCAAAGCAATACCAGGTGGACCACCGTGTTTTTATAAATTGAGTAGTTGTGTGTGTGTGGGTCGTGAGCATATGTATTTGCGACACCAGCAGCACGACGACGAATACGTTAAAGGCGATCGTAAGGTGGTATGTGGCACGATATCTGAGCCGGTACTTCGACGCGAGCTTATGACATGGCTATTCTTGGTTTCTACGTAGGCAGTGGAAAAGCGTAAGCGAATGAAACACAGAATGTGAGGTCATCAATGTGTTATGCAATTTTACGTACCTATGGCTATGTCATATGGTGTATTTTGAAATGACGATGGCATTTGCATTCTGGCAAAAAACTCTTCGAACATAATTACCTTTGGCGATCATGAAGTTGGTACAAGGTTGCACAGTTTCTACGTATCGTTCTACGAGGAAATTACTGAGGAAAGCGGTCTGTTCTCGGAGATAGTGCAGTCTAGCACGATGCCTCAGAGCGTGATTTGCCACAAGGAAACAAGACGGGGAAGTGGCACGGGGCTCACGCACCGAGCGTTTCAAAGAGTTGGATGGCTTTAGAACGAGACAAGAATGCGCGCGATCGTGGCTTAATCGAAACAAAGAGAAAAAAATTCGTCGGCCTTTCCACTCCGTGAAGATGGCTAACCAACGAAGCTGAAACGTGCGGCCCCGGTGTTTATCACTGGGTTAATCTCGAGGGTTCATTAAAGTATTTCTCAATTATGAGGTTACACACACGTTCGGCGGAGACGGAGAGAACGACGTCACTGACGGTATAAGCCCGCAGTACGCCATTGTCGCTTGCGTTCGATGTCTCGAGTTTGCTCGGCGGCGTGGTTAGCAACATTCGTCCGCCATTGCCGCTTGCGATTCTTCGAAATTAAATTGCTGCAAAATTAAATCTCTCTCTGCACCAATAATTGTGTTTGTTTTACAAACCAGGTGCTTTTACCACCCGGTAAGCTGATGGCGGTTTTAGATGAGCAGGGATGAGAGCCAATTGTGTCGAAAAAATGTGCTCTTGAGTGTCATCATCATCATCATCAGCCTATATTTTATGTCCACTGCAGGACGAAGGCCTCTCCCTGCGATCTCCAATTACCCTTGTCTTGCGCTAGCATATTCCAACTTGCGCCTGCAAATTTCCTAACTTCATCATCCCATCTGGTTTTCTGCCGACCTCGACTGCGCTTCCCTTCTCTTGGTATCCATTCTGTAACCCTAATGGTCCACCGGTTATCCATCCTACGCATTACATGGCCTGCCCAGCTCCATTTCTTCCGCTTAATGTCAACTAGAATATCGGCTATCCCCGTTTGTTCTCTGATCCACACCGCTCTCTTCCTGTCTCCTAACGTTAGCCCTAAGATTTTTCGTTTCATCGCTCTTTGTGCGGTCCTTAACTTGTTCTCTGTTAACCTCCATGTTTTGGCCCCATATGTTTGCACCGGTAGAATGCAATGATTGTACACTTTTCTTTTTAACGACAGTGGTAAGCTCCCAGTCAGGATTTGGCAATGCCTGCCGTATGCACTCCAACCCAATTTTATTCTTCTATAAATTTCTTTCTCGTGGTCAGGGTCCCCTGTGAGTAATTGACCTAGATAAACGTACTCCTTTACAGACTCTAGAGACTGACTGGCGATCCTGAATTCTTGTTCCCTTGCCAGGCTAATGAACATTATCTTTGTCTCCATATTCATATTCAACCCAATTCTTACACTTTCTCGATTAAGATCTTCAATCATTTGCTGTAATTCGTCTCCATTGTTGCTGAATAGGACAATGTCATCTGCAAACCGAAGGTTGCTGAGATATTCGCCGTTGATCCTCACTCCTAAGCCTTCCCAGTCTAAGAGCTTGAATACTTCTAAGCATGTAGTGAAAAGCATTGCAGAAATTGTGTCTCCTTGCCTGACCCCTTTCTTGTTAGGTAAATTTCTACTTTTCTTGTGGAGAACCAAGGTAGCTGTGTAATCATTCTAGATATTTGCTAAGATATTCACGTATGCCTCCTGTACTCCTTGATTACGCAATGCCTCTATGAGTGCTGGTATCTCTACTGAATCAGATGCCTTTTCATAATCTATGAAGGCCATATACAGAGGTTGATTGTACTCCGCTGATTTCTCGATTACCTGATTGATGACATGGATATGATCCATCGTAGAATATCCCTTTCTGAAGCCAGCCTGTTCTCTTCGTTTGCTGAAGTCAAGTGTTGCCCTGATTCTATTGGAAATTATCTTGGTGAATATTTTATACAATACTGAAAGCAAGCGAATGGATCTATAATTTATGAATTTTTTAACGTCAACCCTTCTTATGGACTAGTTAATGTTGGCGTTCTTCCAGCTCTCTGGTAGACTTGAAGTTGTGAGGCATTGCGTATAAAGGGCCGCAAGCTTTTCAAGCATGATATCTCCTTCATCTTTGATTAAATCTACCGTTATTCCATCTTCTCCAGCAGCTTTTCCTCTGGTCATGTCTTTCAAGGCCCTTCTAGCTTCATCGCTAGTTATAGAAGGAGCCTCTGTATCCGGTTCATCACTATTTCGAATGAAAGTAGCTTGGCTGCTTTGGGCACTGTACAGGTCAGTGTAGAATTCTCCCGCTGCTTTTACTATGTCATCGAAATTGCTGATGATATTACCATGCTTATCTTTCAGTGCATACATCTTGCCTTCTCCTATGCCAAGCTTTCTTCTTACTGATTTAATGCTGCGTCCATATTTTACGGCTTCCTCAATCTTTCCCACGTTATAATTTCGAATGTCCCTTACTTTCTTCTTGTTGATCACTTTTGACAGTTCAGCGAATTCTATCTGATCTCTTGAGTTGGACATTTTCATGTTTTGTCGTTTCTTTAATAGGTCCTTTGTTTCTTGGGAGAGCTTACCTACTGGTTGCCTTGGTGCCTTACCTCCTACTTCAATTGCAGCTTCTGAGATCAACCTAGTTACGGTTTCATTCATGACCTCTATGTTGTCTTTATCTTCATTTTCTAAAGCTGCATATTTGTTTGCGAGCACCAGCCCGAATTGGTCTGCGTTTACCCTTACTGCCTCTAGGTTGGCCTGTTTCCTCAGTACTAATTTCACTCTTTCTTTCTTCAAATTGAGAGAAATCCTAGACCTCACTAACCTATGGTCACTGCACTTTACCTTACCTAACACTTCTACATCCGGCACTATGCTTTGATTGGCAGAGAGTATGAAATCTATTTCATTCCTTGTTTCTCCATTAGGGCTTTTCCAGGTCCATTTCCTGTGGCTGCGCTTCCTGAAGAAGGTATTAATTATTCGGAGCCTATGTGTTTCCGCGAATTCTACTAACATCTCTCCTCTTGCATTCCTAGAATCGATGCCGTAGTTGCCAATTGCTTGCTCACCAACCTGCTTTTTCCCCACTTTTGCATTGAAGTCGCCCATGACGACTGTATACTGAGTTTGCACCTTTCTCATTGCTAATTCAACATCTTCGTGAAACTGTTCTATTTCTTCATCATCTTTCTTTCATCTTTCATTCCTTCATAATATACGATATTAGTATAAAGTGATTGTCCGTTACGTAAGACAATGAATGGCTCATACCCCCTTAAGCAATGGCTCATATCCCCGTAAACGCGGCCTCCCCAATACGACGACAGAGGAGAAATGAAATTCTACGCTGGAATGATGAGCGGCGATGCAGCCAGCTGTGGAAGAAGACGGCGACCACGAATGTGTGAGCAGTGGCACGAGCGCGTGCCGAGCAACAGCACGAACGCAAAACGAGAGGCGCCAACGCGCCAGCTGCGGAAGAAGACGATGCTCCAGCCAATGCTGCTGATGATAGTTTTCTGTACGCAGGCGATTTCGCCTAGCCATATACGATTTCGCCTAGACATGTAAAGCTTCGCTTTATATGTCTACGACGGCTTAATGACAGTGGTGTGATGACGCATCCATGAGGACTGTATGACGATCGATGGAGCGACAATGGCATCAGGACAATGGGAGGAGGACGACTGTATGATGACAATGGCGTGGCGATTAATTTATCGCGAGACCTGTATGCTAACGTTGGCTTGAGGACGACGGCATGAGCACAATCCGATGATGTAGCTGGATGGACGATTTTGGCAACGACCACGACGGCATCATGACGACGGTCTGGTAATGGAGGCACGAAAGCGAAGGACGGTGACGACATGAAAAGGACGCCATAATATCGATTGACTGACCGCACTATGATGAGAATACAATGACAAAAATTGACGTCGACGGGATGACAAAAGCAGCATGATGACGATAATATTGTTACGGATGATCGATGTTTATTCACAGATGAAGACCAGGATGGATGAGAGGTCGCCACGATGTCGCCACCGAAATGTAGACGTGGCTGCTGCTGAGTTCTTCGTTCTCCTCCTCTTCTACTCCTCCTCTCTGCCAAGTTACAATCCCCCTTTCGCAGACGAAGCCCACTGGGAGAGTCACTGTTTTGTGGCGGGGTAGTAGCGCTTAAGGCGTGCAACATGAGCAAGCTGGGTTTTCTTGGAACGCCTATCTGTAGACAAAACCCGTGAAACCACGTAAGTTAGGTCGCTCAGGCGATCTAAAACAACGAACGGGCCCACATAATGTGACAAGAGCTTGCTGCACAAGCCACGCTTGCGTTGTGGGGTCCATAGCATCACTAGGTCACCTTTTTCAAAATAAATGGCTCGATTGGATTTATCGTACCGATCCTTCGAGCGGTTTTGCGATACCAATGTGTGGACGCGGGCTATTCGGCGGGCTTCCTCGGCGAGGCAAAGTATCTTGGCGACGGAATCCTCAGCATCCAGAGAAAACGGCAGAATCGTGTCGAGGATGCTCCGCGGCGATCGAGCATAAAGCAGATAGAAAGGGCTGTAATTCGTTGTCTCATGCTTCGCAGTGTTGTAGGCGTATGTTATGAATGGCAACACATCATCCCAGTTCTTTTGGTTAGAGGACACATACATGGATAGCATGTTCGTCAAAGTTCTATTCGTGCGTTCAACAAGACCGTTGGTTTGCGGACGGTATGGCGTTGAGTGACGAAATTGTGTTCCACATAGCCGAAGCAGCTCTTCAACTGCGTCGGCCACGAATTGACGACCGCGATCATTTATGATCACGTCAGGTGGGCCATGGCGTAGGACGACATAATGCAAAAAGAAAGCTGCGACGCAAACAGCGGTAGATGACGGCACTGCTGCGGTCTCTGTGTAGCGTGTAAGGTGGTCTACACAAACGATGATGCATATCGATTGTTATTCGATGACTGTGGGAATGGGCCCAGGAGGTTCACGCCAACGTGCTCAAAAGCTGCGTGAGGGGGAATCAATGGCTGCAGAAGACCTGGTGGGGCGGTTGAAGGTCTTTTCCGCCGTTGGCACTTGTCACATCTAGCCACATATTGCTTTGTTGTTTGACGCATGTGAGGCCAGTAAAATCGCTCTTGCACACGCTGTAGCGTACGGGTGAATCCAAGATGACCTGATGTTGGATCATCATGCATGACATGTAGCACAGCACTGCGGAGACTGTCCAGGAATACAAGAAGAAAGCGCGTGCCACTTGCAGAGTGGTTGGTTTTATATAACAAGCTGTCACGTATGGAAAAACCACCACTGGCTTTAGGATTCAGGGCCATCACGAAAAGAGGTTCCAGAGTGACGTCGTTGCGTTGATCCTCCTGGAAGATGGTCGCGTCCGGAAATTCAGGTGCAATAGTGGCCAGACAGTCATCGAAAGTGTCTTCGTCAGAATTTGCCGTTGGTAGTCGTAAGCGGGAAAGACAGTCGGCGTCAGCATGCCGGCGGCCGCTTCTCTATTTCACTACAAAGTCGTACTCTTGTAGTCGTAAGGCCCACCGTGCTAGACGACCAGACGGATCCCGAAGGCTGACCAGCCCGCATAATGAATGGTGATCAGTCACTATGCTGAATGGGCGACCATAGATGTAACAGCAAAATTTCTGAACAGCAAAAACAGCTGCAAGGCATTCCTGCTCAGTCACTGTGTAGTTTCGCTCAGCATTTCTTGCGCAACGACTGGCATAGGCAACAACGTGTTCGGCGTCGTTTCGCCGTTGAACAAGTACCGCTCCAATGCGTATTCCGCTGGCGTCAGTATGAACTTCGGTAGGGGAACACGGATCAAAATGACGCAGGATGGGGTCTGACGGAAGTAAGAATTTGAGTTGACGGAACGATGACTCACATTCTGGTGTCCAGTCGAACGATACATCCCTTTGCCACAGACGCGTCAAGAGGTGCACAACGTCCACGAATTTTGGGACAAAACGACGGAAATAAGAAGATAGTCCCAGGAAACTGCGCAGTTCCCACGCTGACTGCGGAGGCTGGAAGGCATTGACCGCTTCAATCTTGCGGGGGTCAGGTCTGATGCCATCTTTGTCGACTAGATGACCGAGAACCAATGTCTGTCTCTCCCCAAACCTACGCTTACCGGAGTTGAGAATCAAATCTGCTGTCTCCATGCATTTCAGAACCAGGCTAAGGCGCTCGTTATGCTCCTCAATAGTGCGGCCGAAAATAACATCATCCAGGTAGCAAAGACATATTTCCCACTTTAGACCGCGAAGAATTGTGTCCATGAATCTTTCGAACGTTGCGGGCGCATTACAGAGCCCGAACGGCATAACGTTAAATTCGAATAAACCGCACGGTGTAACAAAGGCGGTCTTCTCTTTGTCGACGGGATGCACAGGTATCTGCCAATAGCCCGAACGTAGATCGAGGGACGAAAAGTAGGAGGCAGAATGTAGGTAGTCTATTACGTCGTCAATTCGCGGGAATGGGTACACATCCTTCTGGGTAATTGCATTTAGTCGCCTATAATCAACACAAAATCTCCACGAGCCATCTTTTTTCTTTACCAGGATGACAGGTGCGGCCCACGGGCTTGATGATTCTTGAATGAGATTTTTCCTCAGCATCTCTTGTACCTGGTCCGCAATAATCTTGCGCTCTGATGAAGACACTCGGTAGGGCTTCTGCCGAAGAGGATGTGCCGATCCTGTGTCAATGCGATGACGAGCACGCGAAGATGGGATAGTTGTACGGTGCTCATCTTGAGAGAAGTCGAACACGGAAGCATACTGGGATAGCAGTTGTACTAAGGTGTCCCGTTCACGTGAAGACAAAGACTTGCTGACCATGCGTAGAATTTTCTGCTCGTAAGGGCAAGTGGCTCGTCCTTGAGTGGAATCCTCGTCCCTGACGACCATCGATGAACAGCACGTGACGTCGTCGAAGACAGCAATCTTCATGTGTTCGGGAACACGCAATGTAACGTCCACAAAAACGTGCTACCATTGTTCACAGATACGATACTATTGGGTACCAGTAGGTTTTTCTTCCCACAAGAGTCGCCAAAGGGTTTTACCACGGCGTAAAATGAAGAGCCTGTACAAGATGCGATGGCGGATACCGGTGCTAAAGACCACGGAGGCAGCGTCACTCCCTCAGCAACGGCAAATGTCGTTTGTCCAGCGGGTTGTTGATCCAGGAGGTCTGATAACGACGGATCCTGACAAGCATCGACTCCAGGTTTTTTGCTATTTATCGAAAGCTCGCCGGCACCATAATTGACTGAAGCCCCGCAGGTCTGCAGAAAGTATATCCCTAATATAACATCATGCGTGCACCGTTCCAAAATCACAAACTCGGTTAAATAACACTTGTCCGCCAATAACACATTTACAGCACAAACACTAAGGGGCCGCAATATTTCACTGCTTACTCCGCGGAATTTAGCATGCGTTTCGACGGAAAACATAACTTTGCGTCGAAGCCGGTTCTTGAAATAAACGCTCATAACTGATCTCATAGCCGCGGTGTCCATCAATGCCATTGTACATATACCATCAATTATCACTGCCACTTTGTTTGCTAACATTGTAACCGGTGGAGGTATTAGTGTCGTGTCGAGTCTGGCGACCTCACCTCCATCGGCCGTGCAGTCTAGTTTCCCGGCGGCTGTGGTGAGAATGAACGTCGCCTCGGTGAAGGAGAGCGACGTTGACGTGAAGACGGTGGAGTGAGACTGCGGTCTGAAACGGGCGAGTCGCTGCGGTGATTCCGTCGAGGACTGTTGATGGGGAAGTTCGTCGACGAAGTAAAGAAGCGTGGAGGCCACGAATTGTCGAAGTTAGGACGTTCAGTGTCATAGGATGTTGGCTGTGACTTGTACCACCTCGGTGCCTAACGACGCTGACGACAGAATTGAGAGATGTGTCCTGTGACACCGCAGGTAAAACAGACGGGAGGCTCGCGGCTAACATTCGGGTAGGATGGGTATGTCCGTGGCTCCGAGTAGGCCATTGCTGAACAACGGGCGTATGCCTCAGCACGCTCGTTGCCGGTTTCCCAGTGGTAGTTCTGTTGCGTTCTCATTGGCCTTCTCGAGCGGTACTCCTCGACAGTCGTTGCAGCGATGGTAAGGGGAGCTTCTGGAGGATTGTACGGATGTTGACTATCACGGAACTCATTGTAAACTTCCGTGCAACGACGCAACTCCTCTCTAACAATCTGTCTAACGGTGGTCACGAGATCGACTGATGGTATGTCTTCAATGCTTGCAACAGTTGTTACGTTTGCTAGCCGGCCAAACTTCGGGATTATGCGGCGCCGTTTGAGAGCCTCAAAGGTACGGCAATGACGTATTACGTCGGCGACTGAGTCAAGGTCCTCTTAACCAATGAGGAAGTTGTAAACGTCCTCCGCGATTCTCTTCAGCAAATGGCCAACTTTGTCCTCCTCTGACATACGAGGATTGGCCGTCCTGCATAGCTTGAGCACGTTTTCGATGTAGGTCGTGCACGTCTCGCCCGGAACTTGAGCTCTTTGAAGGAGCGTTTGCTCGGCCTGCTTCTTCTTTGCGATTGAATCGTCGAAACGCTCCTTGATTTCGGATGTGAAACGATCCCACGTTGTCAGTGTTTCCTCGTGGTTATCGAACCACACGAGCGCCGTGTGTGTCAGAAAGAAGGGTACGCTGGAGAGTCGCGTTACGCTGTCCCAATGATAGTGCTTGCTCACCCGTTCGTAGTGGTTAAGCCATTCTTTCACGTTCTCGCCGGGCTTCCCTCGAAATGTGCGAGGCTCTACCAGATGTTGGCGTTGCCACGGACTAGCCATCGTTTGGGTCGAAGATGCCACTGGTTCCGTGCGAGTGTTGGCTTCGGTGTGGGACATCTGAAACACCGGAAGTAATGCGGGCAATCCAGCGATTCGGCGGCTTCGACGCAGATCAGGAGGTTGGAGAACCGTGCTGTCCGTGTTGCGTGGTGGTCGGGGGTACCCAGCACCTCCACCAAAAACTGTTACGGATGATCGATATTTATTCACAGATGAAGACCAGGATGGATGAGAGGTCGCCACGATGTCACCACCGAAATGTAGACGTGGCTGCTGCTGAGTTCTTCGTTCTCCTCTTCTTCTATCTCCTTCTCTTTCCCACGTTACAATATGATATTAATGGGATGACGTTACTGAAATGATCACAATGTTAAGACAACAGCGTGACGACGGCGACATGGCGACGACTGTGTGATCATGATGCTGTGATGATGGCATGACGAGAGTAGGGGATCTGTTTAGTTAGGAGATCTGTTGATCGGCATTTCTTCCCAGGCTTGCTGATTTTGCTTTGATTACGTTAATTTTCCAGATAGTGCGCACACACATTTTTAAATCTACAAGTGCGATTTCACTGATCTTAGTGCTTTGACAATGAATAGATCCAAGTTATAAAAGTTTTCTTCTTAGCGGCAGAAATGATACTCTGTGGAAACTTGTGTGGCACGTGTTGATGTTGTGCACGTGTAAGCGTCTAGTTGGTTTTTAGAATACAGTTGGCAGCCCCTTTTAGAATACAACGAGGCAATTTCTTGCCTCGTTGGTGCTGCAAGTTTGCGCCCGGCCTGTGTACTGGTGTATTTGTACGTGCTTTATGCGCTGCTCATCAAGGTGTTCAGCTATGAACCTACTGGCCCAAACAAAAGTTTTATTGAGGAAGACAAAGATGGAATGAGGACGATGCAATGACCACTACGCCAACATTATGGCGGTGTGAGAACAAATGCATGACGAATGTATGACGACGATGACGTGAAGCCGACGGCGTGACTAGTGTCGGATGACAAAGGTCGAATGACTGCGATGCGATGACGAAGATGGCATCACGAACACGAGCCGAGACCTATTGGCCCAAGCGATTAGACAACAAGGCGACTGGGTCGGGGTAGATGCCGTGACGACGACGGCACGACGAGAGTAAGATCACGAAGATGGAATGACGACAATGGACCGACCACGACGACATCTCGGCCACGGGCACATACCAAGCGGGCGAAGCAGGTAGAAAACTTGGGCCACTCGGTTGGCGTAAGTGGCAAGATAGATAGATAAATAGATACATTGATAGATAGATTGATAGAGAGATATAGATAGATATGCTCAAAACGGTGGAAGTAGGAAAAGAATGCTGTTCGCTTTAAAGAAGATCGTGACCTAATGGCTAGAGCACCGGGCCGCTGTGCTCGATGGTCGAGGTTTTTTCCCTCGCATCAGTCACATGGTATTTTATTTTTCTTAAGTGAGGCGAGACAGGAAATTACCTACCTACGTCAAAGAATTCGTCAAAGAATGCTTCGCATTAAAACATGCGACGTTCAACAGTAATTTAGTCTTGTGGTGGAGGCGCTATAGTTTTACTACAGATATTCGTTTTTCGAAATTTGACCCAGAGTTTAATACTGGCGCCAGAACCCATTTCATGTGAGAGTGTTGTTTTAAAACGACTTCGGACGGACGCAAGCGATCGCTTCTATGCAATGGCAAGGGCTGTGACGAAGAATGAAATCGGTATTTTTCAGATAGCCTCTGGTTCACGAGCTTTCAGAGGAAGCTTTCAACGTGGGCAGCAAGAGTCCTTATAAATTCCGTAACCGAAATGAGCAAACAATACAAGGTGTCTTGAATGGGGAACAAAGTGGCCGGTAGGAGGCAGAGAAGTAGCTCCAGCAGAGCCGTCTTTTGCATGTTCCGTCTCTGCATGTTCCGCGTGAACGCAGTAACGTGGTATGGATGCATGAAGACCTTACTTGCTGTATCCGTGCCTGTCTGTGACATCGATTGTTGAATACCATCTTAGCCAAAAGATAGAGGCACGTCATAACTCTGGCAATGCAACATTGGTCAGGAATCATTGAAAAGTGACGTAATACTCTCTCCAACAGTCGTCCTAGAATATAAAATTGCATCCGATTCTGCTGGTAACGGCAAAAAAAAATGTTTGCAAAGATAGCACCGCTGCTGCTCAGTCGCAACATAATAAATGTGAGATAGTCCCTGAGGGATAACACCAAAAGCTTCACAGCCACTGCTTATGGTAAATAGGATTTCGTGACCTTTAGTGCTCTAATTCTCTTGTGATGGTATTGGGTCTTGCAGATCAGATCAGTGTGGTTGGTCGAACAATATTAAGGGAACGGAGTCGCTGAAGCATTCATGCACAAGGAGCAGAGAAACTTTATTAGGAGCCGTAGATGACAGATATTGTGTTTATTCTCTGCCCTTGTAATGGTGAGGATAAATCAAGTATAAACTAGGTACTTTCGTACACTGATCCTCAAGAAGATAAGGCGTATTCGATATATTAGCATAGGAAAGATTGAAAAAGCAGTAAAAAAAAAACAGGCAAGTTTGCACTCGGTCGTGCAAAGCTTAGGCACAGCGAAATTGGCGATCCTCAAGTCTTACTGGCTGCTACTGCTAGGTATTAACTTGGTTGCTGCTAGGTCTTAACCTGGTTTAACTTAACTACGCATCTAGGGAAGGGATTCTCGAGCGATAATTTTCAGAGGTGCCGTCCCTTTCGTGACAATTCGCGTGACTGCCGCTGGCCACGTCGGTGCCTACGAGCGACAGCGTTCCTGGCATGCCACAAACAAAGGCAGGCTAACCAAGGTTGGAAAAGTGCCAACGCTGTTGCTTGGCGACGCCGAACGCGTTGGAGGCTAGCCGCTCGATATCTAGCGAAAGTTCACACGACTAAGCGCAGCCCGTTTTTTATGGCATACTGCGAGGCCAAGCGCATGCACACTGGGTGAAAGCTATGCACAGTGTGCGGGCGGCGCGCAGCAGTCGACACGTAGGGATGACGTCACGGAGTATGCGCAGTAGCGCGCAGCTAGTGGGTGCTCGGCGTAGCCGTGTCTGTGTCGGGAGAAACGAGCGCGCACCTGCGCAGGCGGTTTCTAGGCAACGGGAGGTGACGTCATCGCTACTGCGTCGGCGCATGCACTGCTGGACAACGCGGGCGGCATCGGCAGCAGCTCTTCGTGTTGCCTCGTTGGTGCTGCTACAATTTCTTGCTCTCTCTATCTCGCTCTCATTTTCTCTTTCCCTCTCCCGAGCATTGCGCGCGCCGCGCGCATGCTCTCCTTCCCTCTCTTTAACGTCCCATGTCAAGACAACATGTGCACGGCACGGAGAGGAGACGAGGCACACGCCGCTCCGCGACGTCGTTGCTAGACAACGCAATGACGTCATAGCTCGGCGAAGTTTTGCGGCTGCAGGCGGCACTTTTTACGGCTAGCTAGATAGAACAGCTTCGCTGGTTAAAGAATGGCGTGATGGCATTGAAAAGCCTGCGTGAGACGGGTGGCGAAGGGAAATTCCACGGAGCCAGATCAGCGACCGATCACGACAACGGTTGAAAGACCTAGGGAGCCCACATGCAAGCGCTGTTTTAGGGTGGTATTTACCGCCAAATTTGGTGTGTAGCCATTTTGATTCCCAATTTCGGTAGAAGTCGCGGGGCATTCCTGCTTTCTTTTTGTCACGCACTGGTGTACCCATTTTGGCACGTGATCTAGTAAATTTCTTTACATTAGTTTTGCACCAATGCGCACACAAACGTTGCATACATCTTTATTAAATTAGTTACCTCTTCTTTTACCTTTAACACATCAAGCTTATTTTTTTCTATAGCATACAAAGCAACAGGTTATAAGGCGCGGTGGCGTGCTCCTGGTATTATTTTCTCACGCCAAGAATGTGAACTGCATTAAGCATTGTCGTTGCCTTCCACTTGTACACACTATATAAAGGATGTTTTTCGAAGTTTGCTGAAGTAAAACTGTGCTTAGAAGCTTGTTTAACTAAAACGTAGACGTGCCATGTACTGCTCTCAGACACGCTACGGGTCTCTGGCTGCTGAGGCCAAATTTTATTTGAAAAATTGAATTAGTTTCATGTCACCAACGGTTGCGGGAATCTGTCGGCTGGTCTTTTCACCATTTTGTTTCCCACATGCTGTATTTGGCTGAAAAGTTTACTCTCCAATTTAGCTGGCGGCGGCAAGTACCTTTACAGAGGTTGTTACCATCCTAGAACAGCGGTTGCATGTGGGCTCCCTAGAAAGACCGAAAGATAGCTATCGCTTTGAAATTTAGTATTATATAGAGGGTTTGGATTCCGTAACAGTTACACACACTTCAAACTCCGTGCGCGGCCAGAAAGATGCGTGCAGTTGCATTGTGACGGCACAGAAAGCACTGAATGCGTACAGTAGACAAATCGCCCGATGAAACATGCCGTAATTGCTACGGAGCCGATTGTAACAGAGAAGTGCACGTTCCTTCTATTTCATTCGGTCATCATACAAGCTCTGGTATGCTTTCATATATTTCTCTTATTTTGCCAAAGCGATAATGCATGTCTTAGAAGGGTTGAAACGTAGTGCACCGAAAACATTCAGCAATATATACTTTTAAGCAAAAATTTTATTTAGTATCTAAGGAAACGACAATCTTGTCTCTTTTTGTGTGGTTTAGCTTCGGTTAACCCTGGTTGATAGCGAAAGCTTCACTGCCCTGCCTAGGCCCATTGTCGAGCAGTGGCCGAGGTGTAGTTTCGCAATGATATACCGACATGTTTGCAATGAATACAGTGTTAAATGCGAAGCATTTCTTGGCGAACATTTGGTACTTTAACAGTATCTATCTATCTATGTATCAATTTATCTATCTATCTATCTAGCCGCCTACGTCTTTGTGCTCTCATTGTCGTTTCGTTAACTTGGTATGTACCAAAATTGGCATAATATGGCAGGAGTGTATGTCGAACATAATTGATAGGTCATGACATAAATGCCGTAACATGCGTGTCACGTACGTCATGAAATGACGCAGCGAACAAGATTAACTCTCAAAAACCACTGGAATGGATTCGGACGTGGGTACTAAGTGAAGGAAACACTAAAGGATGATGCTAAAAATCATAGTCATGAGCATGACTCAGCAAGAATGACAATGACTCAGCGAAAAAAGATTAACACTCCAAAACAACTGGAATGGATTCCGACGTGGGTACTATAAGTGAAGGAAACACTAAAGGATGATGGTAGAAATCAGTCATGAGCATGACTCAGCAAGAATGGCAATGACTCAGCGAAAAAAAGATTAACACTCAGAAGCTACTGAAATGGTTTCGGACGTGGGTACTGAGCGAAGGAAACGTTAAAGTATGATGGTAGAAGTCATAGCCATGACCATGACTGAGCAAAAATTACAATGAATCGGCGAAAAAGACAAACACTCAAAAACAACTGGAATGGGTTCGGACGTGGGCACTTAGTGAATGGAACACTAAAGGATGATGGTAGAAATCATAGTCATGACCATGACTGATCAAAAATAGCAATGACTCAGCGAAAAAAACATTAACACTCACAAATCCTTGGAATATTCTCGGACCTGGGCACTAAGTGAAGGAAACACTTAAGGATGGTGGTAGAAGTCATAATCATCGGCATGACATCAGCAAAAATAAGAGTGAATCAGCGAAAGAAGTTTAACACTCAAAAACCAATCCAATGGCTTCGGATGTGGTACTAAGTGAAGGAAAAGGCTAAAGATTGATGGCCGAAGTCCTAGTCATGAGCATGACTAAGGCTAACTAACCTGAAGGTCTCTTAGTTCTAGCTAAATGGACTCCTGGGGACTCATGACATGAATGTCATGACATGCGTGTCATGCATGTCATGAATGATCCGCCTACGTCTTGGTGCTCTCATACATGGTCGCATCACACTGCTGAGCTAGACGTGCGTTCCATGAGCTCCGCAACGAACACCCTAAGTCGCGATAAAGCTATTATTTGTGCAATTTTAGTATTACCATCGGATTCAGCCAAGTGCAAGGCGCCCGGGGACACTAAAATTTCGCCGGTGAGTGCGACTTATGCGAATTTAGAGACACTCATCCGTGTGCGCAAACTAAGCCTAACGCCAGTCTGGTAGGCCCAGAGATGAGCATGGCCAAGGAGCAGGTCCAGCCCGGCACGGCGGTCGCGGTTCCCGCGCGCGGAGTAAAGTACAACCAAGGCATGGATGACGAAGGCAACGATATGCAACAAGACAATAATGAGGAGAGCCAGGAATCAACGGCGGCAGGTGAGTGGATCACGGCCGCCTCGAAGGCGCAACGCCAACGAGGCCGACGAAAGCTAAACCTAACCTCCGGCCAGCCGCCACCGTCTTCGCCCCTGGAGCGACAGCCGAGATTAACGTTGAGAAAGCCAGCAACAAGGCCAGCGCCTCTTCCCCTGGACGACTACAAACTAGTGATGCGGCCGCGAAGTGGACTCGACGTGGCCAAGCTCGCGCCGTCCGAACTGTCGCTGGCTCTGCTACAGGCCACAAACACGACGTGGCGAGAAGCAAACCTTCGGCTAAGGATCGACCAGAACCAAAACACGGCAACCGTGAGTACTCCCACCAAGGACATGGCCATGAAATTAATCGAAGTGAGCAAGATCGAGGTCGGAGAAACAGAACACTCAGTGGAAATGTAAGGACTGGCGCCTGACGACGCGGTGAAGGGAGTGATTCATGGTGTGCCAACGCGACTGACTATCAAAGAGATCAAGGAGAACATAATGAAGGACGGATTCGAAATTTACACGGTAAGAAGAATGGGAAAGGATTCGACAACAGTCATTCTAACGTTCGCGGGACCCGATGTGCCGCACTACCTCTGGCTGTACGGAGCGGAAGATCGATGCACCTTGCATAAGAAGACCGTGCCCGTATGCTGGGTATGCTACGAAGTGGGACACCGCCGCACAGACTGCCCACGGCCGGGCACGCGAGCCTGCCATGAGTGTGGCACGCGAGACCCAGCTCCAGGCCTCACCTGCGTGGCCAAATGTACGCTTTGCGGAGGAGGTCACGTCACAGGTACGAAAGGATGCCCGGAACGCTTCATTACGCCTTACCTCATCCGGCAACGAGAGCGGCAGAAGCAGCATGAGCAACAGGTACTGTCAACGCATCTGTCCAGGCGAGACCAGACCCTGAGCAGTGGAGCAGGCCGGTCGGCAACGCCAGGAGGAGGGGGGAGAAGCACATCCAGATCCACTACAAGGGACCAAAGTAGTACAAGGAAGAAAAGATCGAGATCGAGAGGCAGGACCCCGACACCGGCGAGGAACAACGCGGACAAACAGGTGGGTTGGGCAGGGAGTCCTTCCATCGCAGATAAGAGTCCATTCCCCAAGTTAGGTCAAGCAGATAGAAAAAGTCAGCGCGAGCAATGTGAACAACTGAAAAAGATGATAGAGAGACAGAGCGCGCAAATAGACCACCAAAACAAACAGATAGCGAAACTGACGGAACAATTACATAAGCAAGACGAGATGACTAAGTCACTGCTAGCCAAAATCGAAGCTCCAGAAACTAACAGACAGGAGGAAACGAACGTGAAACGCAATCTAGCCAAGCGGGACACTCAGCCTGACACGCAGAGTGTACAAGAGGCGGAGGGAGAACCAAGGTGGGCCCGACCCCTACAAGAGGTCAGCAACGCGGTGGCGCAACTCACATGCCAAATGGCGCAGCTAGCAGCGCAAGTTGAGCAAGTTTGCTCAGAGATCGCAAAGACCAGTGCGAAGGGTAGCAAACTAGAAGCCAACGTCAACGAACTCATGCTCGCAAAGAAAAGCAGGAAGAACGCCCCGTACACCAAACCAGGTACTGAAGTGCACCGTTCAGGCAGCAGCCTGGACCTGACTAAAGATGGCGCAGCGAACTAATATTAGGGGGAAAGAAGACACGGTGATTCTCCAGTGGAATTGCCGTGGCTTCAGGAACAAGGCGGGTGAGCTGCAACAACACGTGGATTCACTCGAGAACAAACCAGACGTGATAGTCCTACAAGAAATAAACCAACGACCCAGATTACCTGGCTATTTAACGTATGTGGATCCGACGGAGAAGGGGACGGCAGCATTGGTACGCAATTGTATAGCGGCAACTCAGCACCTGACGGCACAGCGGGGATGCGAACACACCCTCGTGGAACTCCACAGTCGAGGCATAGGAAACACGGAGAACGTGTTTGTACTGCACATGTATTGTAGGCCGACCAAGAAAGGAATAGACATGGCGGGAACACTACAGGACGCAGTGATCAAGGGAGGCTCCCGGCCGCTGCTCGTACTGGGGGATTTGAACGCCCCTCACACGACATGGGGATACCGGTTCTGTTCGAAAAGAGGGAGAGAACTAGCACATTTGATAGAACAGCACAACTTGACCCTACTCAACGAGCCCGACACACCCACCCGCATGGGCACGAGCACGACCAGAGACACCACGCCGGACCTCTCGCTCCTGATGGGGACTCTGGATGCCTCATGGCAAAACGTGGGAATGAGTCTGGCGTCGGACCACGACGTAATCAGAATCACAGTCAGAGGTCCCACCCTCAAGGTGAAGACGGGCACGGCGAGGATTACCAATTGGGATAAGCTGAGAAAGGAGCAAGAAGGGGAATCAGATGAGGAAGAATGGGCAATAAGAGAGGCGTACGAGACCAGGGAGAAACAGCAGCTCGACATAGTAGAAAAACACACGCAAAAGACGCCAGACTGGCACACCTGTGGGAAGCGAGACGCAGCCTAACCAAACGCTGGAAAAGGCAGAGACACAACAAGAAGTTACGCAAGAGGATACGGGAAATACACGACAAGGCGGCAGAGTATGCGGCGGATTTATGTAAAGCTGGCTCGATCTGTGCGACGGCCTACAAGGAACCCTATCCACCCGCAAAACGTGGCGGCTCCTCAGGCATGGCTCGGACCTTAAACAATTACGAGGGGGACGTGGAGAAATTAATAGAAGACTTGAAAAACAAATACATCAAGACGGAGAAGAGCAACGATCGGCCAGAAGCGTACCGAGGCCTCCCCAACTAGAAATTGGACAAGCCCTTTACTGACCCGGAACTAAGAACAGCCATAGCAGAGAGCAACCAGAAAAGCGCTGCGGGGCCGGACGCCATCACGTACCGACTACTGAACAACTTGAGCGACAGGGCGAGAGCAGAGCTCCTCGGGCACATGAATGAGACCTGGGAAAGCGGCAAACTGCCAAGAAGCTGGAAGGAGGCAGAGGTTAGGTTCATTCCAAAACCGGGAAAAGCCCCGCACATCGACAACTTGAGACCCATCTCCCTCACGTCCTGCGTGGGCAAGGTGATGGAAAGGATGGTGTTAGACTACAGAGACACTTGGACAGAACCAACCAAATGCCGGACACCATGTTTGGTTTCCGAAAGCACCTGAGCACGCAGGACGTGCTCATACACATCAAAGAGGAGGTCATGAAACAGGCCACGAGGCATTCGCCACGCGCCATATTGGCGCTTGACCTCAAGGGAGCGTTTGACAACGTCTCCCACGTTAGCATCCTGACCAACCTCCAGAGCACTGGCTGTGGAGAACGGGCGTAGAACTACGTTCGAGGTTTTCTAACAGATCGGAAAGCAAGAATCAGAGTGGGGGAGGAAGTATCCCCGCTTATCGAGTTGGGCAGTAGGGGGACCCCTCAAGGCTCGGTCCTTTCGCCCCTGTTGTTCAACATGGCACTCTTGCACCTGCCCAAGGCGCTCGAAGCGATTGAAGGCTTGGGGCACGCGCTCTACGCCGACGACGTCTCGCTCTGGACGACGAAGGCTGGATCCCACGGATGGATGCAAGACACGCTGCAGACAGCGGCGGAAGTGGTGGACAAATATGCCAAGGAATGCGGCCTAAGATGCTCGCCACAGAAGTCGGAACTGGTGGTAGTACGACAACGGGCGCCGAAAAGACTCAAGGAAGATATTAAAGTGGTGCTAGACGGAGAAGACATTTTGCCGGGCCCCAGTGTCAAGATCCTGAGACTACAACAAGGCGGAAGCGTCTGTGAGAATGCTAAAGCACACGACGGAGAAAGTACTGCACATGCTCCGCAGAGTGGCGAGGAGACGCAGAAGAATGAAAGAGAACGACACCCTGAGGCTCGTACAGACCTTCGTGATTTCCCGAATTACGTACGTGACACCGTATCTCCTGCTGAGCACGCTAGAAAGGAACCAGATCGACGTGATAATCTGAAAAGCAATCAAGCAAGCCATCGGAGTCCCGATAAGTGCCTCCACGGACAAACTCATGAGGTTGGGCCTGCATAACACGGTAGACGAACTGATCGAGGGCCACCTCTCCAGCCAGAAGCATCGCCTAAGTCAAACGAAGGCCGGCAGAAGAGTCCTGAAGAAGATCGGCTGGGAGGAGACGAGACAGACGGAGCGAGGACAACTACCAGACGTCTGGCTAGAAGCAATCAAGGTAAAACCACTCCCCAAGAACATGAGCCCAGCACACCACAGCGGCAGACGGGAGGCCAGAGCAAAAGCTTACAACAGGCTGCTGGCAGGGCAGAAGGGGGTAATCTTCACAGACGCCTCCCAAGACAGAGGAAAAAGCTGGGCGACAGTAACGGTGACAACCACAGAAAAGCTGCTAACGTGCGCGACGGTAAAAACAAACGATGTCGACGAAGCAGAAGAGCTGGCAATTGCCCTGGCCCTCAATACACAAGGCAGGACCAGAGTGGTCACAGACTCGCAACAAGCGTATAGGAGCTTCCAGTCGGGCTGAGTGTCCCGGTTGGTGCTTCGGGCGCTCAAAGGCAAGGAACCCCCGAAAGGGGAGGAGATAGAATTAATCTGGGTTCCGGCCCACTCCGCAGTGGAGGGCAATGAGTTTGCCCACCAACAGGCCCGAGCGCTATCACACCGAGCCGCAGCCGCGGAGAGGGAAGAGGAGGACGCAAAGAGCCAACCACTGGTCACGTACAAAGACATAGTGGAATATTACAGAAACGGGACACAGAGCTTCCCCGAGCCACACGTCACGTTAACGAGTGAGCAGCAGACAACATATAGGCAGATCCAGACAGAGTCGTTTCCCCACCCCCCAATACTAAACCGCATGTACCCGAGCCAGTACGGGCAAGAATGCCCCGTGTGTCACGAGCCAGGTACACTCCAACACATGATTGCAGAATGTAAATTTAGCCAACAACACCCACCACTCCTCACCAATCTTAACCCCAACATGATCCCCCTACCCATCCAACGCCTTAGAGAGCGATGGAAGATCTTGCTGTCCAGCCCCGCCCTGGAAGACCAGCTTTGGCTCGTAACCCGGGGACAAATTACAACAAATGGCTGGGGACCTCAACTGCGAAATTCTAAGAGGGGGATTGAAGATTAACTTGCTAAAGAAGAAGGTAATGTTTAATAGCCTGGCAAGAGAACAAAATTTCAAGATCGCCAGTCAGTCTCTAGAGTATGTACTAGAGTACGTTTATTTAGGTCAATTACTCCCAGGGGAGCCTGATCATGTGAACAAAATTTACCGAAGAATAAAAAATGGGTTGGAGTGCATACAGCAGGCATTACCAAATCCTGACTGGCAGCTTACCACTGCCGTTGAAAAAGAAATATACAATCATTCCATCGTACTGGTGATAACATATGGAGCAGAAACTTGGAGGTTAATAAACAGACTATAGAAGAATATGTTAGGCGTAACGTTAAGAGACACGAAGAGAGCGGTGTGAATCGCAGAGCAAACGGAGATACCCGATATTTTAGGTGACATTCAGAGAAAAGAAATTGAGCTGGGCAGGCCTTGTAATGCGTTGGGTAGATAACCGGTGGACCATTAGATATACATTATAATTGCCAGGGAAGGAAAGCGCACTAAAAAACTAGGTGGGATGATGAAATTAAGAAGTTTGCTGGTGCAAGTTGGGAATCAACTAGCTGAAGACAAGGGGTAATCAAACATAGCAAGAAGAGGCTTTCGTCCTACAGTGGACGTAAAAAATAGATTGATGATGATGATGGCGTACGTACAGAAAAATACATAGCTGGGTGTACATTGAACAAGAACACAAGTACGAGCGAAGGGACTAAAGCTACTTTCGTTCTCATCTGTATTCATTTCCCCGCTATCGATTCCTACCAACTAGCCGCTGGCATTGGCTAGATGACAAGGTTTCGCCCTTTAATGGTGGGGAGAATTGCTAGGGCTCCGAAGTAAAATAAAAATATTACAGAGCATTATCAGGTTTTCTTTCCATCCGGATACAAGACGCTACGATTTACTATGAGAAAAAACTGCGCTTGCACAGCGACTGTACAGTGCCGTACCTGAGATTAATTATTTTTGTTCTATTCCTGTCTGGGATGAGCGGAGCTAAAAAAGAAATCGATGTTGCATATTTTCAGGATATTTTATATAGGGCGCAAGCCTTTGTGTTCGAAGAACTTTGACTTATCGTTTGTCAATGTTTCTGATAGAATAACCCAGTTTACAAGCAAACAAATAAAAAGTAGACACACAAACAAACAAATTAACGAGTATACTCGAACGATGAAGCGTCAATTTCTCGCATTCGGAAAGATAGCCAAGTTCTCACCTGCGTTGGGTCTACTGCAAGATCTATAACTGCTCAGTGCCAACATGTACAAAAGAAAAGAGAAAAAGACGCTTGAAACAGGGACACAGAATTACAATTATTCCTTAACAGCTGTCAAATTAGTGTGCAATTATGAGAGATGTCCCTTGTCCATTGCACTATGCCCACTTCGACGTATAAATTCTAATCTGATATTTCACATGCGGGCTTCAATTGTGCACAATGTTGTTTGCACCAGTCCTCCAATTAAGCAGTAAAAGAAGTGCTCTTTCAAATGTCATTTCAAATGTAAAACACAAAAGGTCTGAGAATGGTTGTGTTTGGGGCCGTGAATGAACAAGCTTTCGTAAGTGCGTAATGCTGGAGGGAGTTGTTGCTTCTATTATTAACAACATATTTTTCTATCACTTGGGTCTTCGATATTTTATGAGGCGACTAATAATAGCTTCCATGCAAAAAATAGCTTTTACCTACAGCCTTCTTTTCTGAAATTTCATTTTGGAATTTTCTGCCATCAAATATTAAATCATGCCGTTCACTACACTATTTCCGGCGGTTTCTAAAGCAGTTTTTACACGCAACATACGCTACCTGATAAAAACAAGTTATATACATTACTGTGTTGCTATGTTTCATATTTCTACTCGCTTATGTTCCTTGATTATTACTAATTTATTATTCCATTTTTATTGTTGTGTTGGCTTGCGCACTGCTGTTACATAACCATTACATTCCCATTCAATTACTGTTATTGTTGTGCTTACATGTGTATTTCAAAATAGAATAATTATTGCTCGTTTCTGTGTAATCCGCTACCAGATGTTTGTTTATAATTACTTCTAATATGTTGATTTGCATTTTCCCGCTGTTTTTAGTTTATTTGCTAATCGTAAGTTCTACGTTTTCATACGTGTACTTGCAGGAGCTCCCACTGACAGTTATTACTTTGGGACCTGCTTCTGTAATACATATACTTTTTATTGTATTGATGTCTCTATAATGCATTATGTCTTATAATAAATGATGAATGAGTAATTGATGGTAAGTAGTGCAGAGTCTGTTGATGTTGACATTTTATTGTGTGCAGATTCGTGTACGCTACCACATCAGAGATGTATTTGAGAGGGGCACTCTGGCACTCGACGACCTCACAGCGGAGAGCAGAGAGTGTCCCGACGGTAAGGCGCTGGTTAAACTTTTCGCATTTCCTTAGTCAACCTTCCTTACTACAGAGACGCATTTTTGTGCAAGTGGGATCTGCTTTTTGCGCACCTGCGGATACGCGATCCCCTTCATTGTGGACAATTAGAATTAAATGCGCTGTCATGATGTTAGATCCTAATTAGTTATATGCCTTCAGTAAACGTGTCTTACGAGAGAAGGAATGAAAAAAAGAATCCTATTTAATATAGGTCTCTGAGCGACCAAATCCTGAGCGACTTATCCAGAGGCAGTCTGGCCACTGGTGAATTGCGAATTTGAGGCAAGTGACCATGCACTGCCAAACCTCAGTGGATATGACATGAGCCAGCAACTGCATACAAGGGTGTATGTTCGCTGAACAATGTTTTAGTGTGGGGTAATGGTGGTAGGAGTCCATGATTCCCATGAATATGTGTGATGATGGGGTGGACGTTTCAGTGTTTATACCTTGGTGGTGGTTCCGCTAGCAGTGCTCATATTAAACAGCTTTTAATTTATTCTTTTTTTAACTAATATCATCATCAGCAGCAGCCTATACTTATGTCCACTGCAGGACGAAGGCCTCTCGCTGCGACCTCCAATTAATCATGTCTTGCGCTAGCTGATTCCAACTTGCGCCTGCAAATTTCCTAACTTCATCACCCGACCCTAGTTTTCTGCCGTCCTCGACTGCGCGTCCCTTCTCTTGGAACCCATTCTGTAACCCTAATGGTCTACCGTTTATCTACCGTACGCATTTCATGTCCTGCCCATCTTCATTTCTTTCTCTTAATGTCAGCTAGAATATCGGTTATCCCCATATGCTTTCTGATCCACACCGCTCTCTTCCTGTCTCTAAACTTTAGGCGTAACATTTTTCCTACCATCGCTCTTTGTGCGGTCCTTAACATGTTCTTGAGCGTCTTTGGTAACCTCCAAGTTTCTGTTAACCTCCAACTAATACGTGGGCCACTTTATGGTAATACCCATTTACAAGCACCATGGTAAGCATATGCAAAGTGTGTGTCCGGGTCTGTGTGTATTCGATTACTCTACCGTGCTAGCGTGTTATCACAGAAACAGCGAATTGTTTCGCCTACCAATCTATGTTGCTGGAATACGGTACTCATTGCGGGACTTTGTCCATGAAGCAGACATTCTTATACAAGACCACAGTTTTACCTCCTATGTCTCTCCACTCTTCTCCGTTCGCAGTAATATATGAGGCGGTTCTGCAATTTATTCAATGAAGATTTAGTTGAATAATTCATCGGGTGTTTTGTGAAGGCTTGCGCGAACCTCTTTGCTGTATGCCTGTAAGTTCTTGCGAGACTTGTACGTAGCAAATTACATGTAACAATACTTCTAGTCATTACTTTTTGAGCAGCTATGTAAAATATTTAATTCTTTTACTCCGTAACGCTTTCTATAGTTCAATTACTTTTGCTAATTACACTTAACCAGTTACATTATTGACTAGACCAGCTGTAAGAGGCGACGCAGTCCCAACACATAGATTTTGGAAGAACCACTGTAGAATGGATGAAAAAACAACTGTCCGCAGGTGGGGAACGAGCCCACGTCTTCGCATTACGCGTGCGAGTGGTTGCGCTGGCTAACACTCCCAGGGTTAGTTCTAGTTGTAAAACATAAATACCCCAGAAAGTGGATGGGAAAACGGTTCCGCGGTAGCTCAATGGTGAGAGCATCGCACGCGTAATGCGAAGACGTGGGTTCGTTCCCCACCTGCGGACAGTTGTTTTTTCATCCATTTTCATTTTCATTAAATTATCATTTCTTTAATTCAATTATTAAGTACAAGTAATTTCCCTATGTTGTCCTTGGTGTTATTGTTTGTGGGCTTCTTATGTCATTCAGGTTAGCCATGTAAAAAATGTGGAGCGCATTTTTTCTTATGTTGGTCCTGACAGTAATTTTGATGCTCTTTAATCATAAACTTCAGAGCCTAAAGACGGTTCCTGTGACTTCGACTGGGGCGAGACTTGTGGGTACAACTTTGGAGGTAAAAACAGAACGTGGAAGCACAGCCTACGTCCAGGCGAACTGCCTTTCAGAGACTACTCAACCGGCGGAATGCTCGGTAAGTCGCTTGTGAGCACCAGAAACACTTATTATTTTCTATTAACGCTCTTATTTTTATAAACTTCGAGAAGTACGTATCGCTAAGGTACTTCAGAAAATTAAAAGGCACACATGTGAAGGCGTCTGTACGTTTGAACTATACATAGGATACAAGAGCCCAATGTTGTGTACGTTGAGCCACCATCGGTATACTGCATAGACGAAAGGCGCGTTTTGCAAATAGTAAAAATTCTCATATCGTATCACCGCAGTGGTACATCCTATATCGATGTACCCCCTGCCCTGAAGCTAGGCGAAGCGGCGTTTTACCCCTCGATATGTGGATGAGCATACATTAGAGATTTGAAACGCCAACAGAATATACCTGATCTACGACTCTTGTTGAATATAAATACGTTTTGCAGCAGAATCGGATATTTGTTTGCTCTGAATATTCGCATCAGGTTGAATATCCAACACTATAGTGTTAGCTCGGAATGCATTGTGCGACGCCTCAATAAAGGGATGCCATTTTTCAGTCCACGCGAAGTGTCGGATAAATTATCTGTAGACCGTTCGTTATATTCTGTTCCCTAATAAAAAAAAACATATTTCTGCAGCCCCAGTCTTGGTTTGATTCAGTAGTGAGGATGCGCGTACTAAATTGTGTACCAAATAGAAACATAACGAAGCAATTCTCGCAATGGGGTGCCAGCAGCTTTGAGCAACGTTCGCTCTTGTGTCTGTCATGGAAGTCACTATATGCTTTGCGTCACGGCGGAAAGCAAACGCACGGCGGAAAGCAAACGCGATTGTCGCGCGAAAGGCCGGGGGGGGGGGGAGGGGAGGGAGGCGGGTAGACGCTGTGCTATGGCACCAAATGCATATCTTGCAACCCAGCACAAGGGGAACTGGCAACGCAGTCTCCCACGCGAAAGCAAAAAAAATCTCACAGTTTCGCCCTAAGGGCGAAGCAATGAATGCGATAGCAACACAGCAATGTCATACGAAGTAAGGTGAGCAGCTTTGGTAGCAATATGAATTGTAGTAAACATGAGCTGATTAAGTAAGCAGGTGTGCTGCGGCGTAAGTAGACCGACATGAAGAGAGACTCGATGACCACGAGAAGGCGCGTGTAAAACGGTGGTGTTGATGAGAAGCGCTGCCCGTGGGCAGCGCGTGCGAAGGGACACACCTGTAGCGCTGCACTGCCGATCCGGGCAGCATTGCATGTGTAGCGTGCGTTGGAAAATGTGGCCCGACTATTACTAACTGTGGTGTGAGCGCGCACAAACAAACATGAATAGATCACACTGAATGACTGCAGACAACGACTGTCAAAACGCTGGCAGCAAGCGCATATACGCCGCAGCCGGCGAAGGTACGTGCGGTCTATCGTTTCAACGGAAACTGAGTGGCGAATGCACAGCGCATAAAGGTCAGAGCCGTGTGGAGATAAGAGACCGTGCGAGCGAGCGACGAGCGCGGTTGTTGGCAGAGTAGAAATGCGCCCCCCCCCCCCCGCTCCCTCCGGCGCTCGCTTCCCGCTTCCTTGCTTGCGCGTGGAAGATTGAGTGCGTTCGCTCTCCGTAACAGCGTGCGTTCCCGCACGCTTCCGCTCGGGCATACGGCGCGCGGCGAAGATTTTATCTATACGGAACCTCACGGCGACGGCAACGCCGACGGCAGAAATCCGGTGAAAGTGTCCATAGAATTGCTATCGCAATAAAAAAATCTCACAGTTTCGCCTTAAGGGCGAAGCAATGAATGCGATAGCAACACAGCAATGTCATACGAAGTAAGGTGAGCGGCTTTGGTAGCAATATGAATTATAGTAAACATGAGCTGATTAATTAAGCAGGTGTGCTGCGGCGTAAGTAGACCGACATGAAGAGAGACTCGATGACCACGAGGAGGCGCGTGTGAAACGGTGGTGTTGATGAGAAGCGCTTCCCGTGGGTAGCGCGTGCGAAGGGACACACCTGTAGCGGTGCACTGCCGACCCGGGCAGCATTGCATGTGTAGCGTGCGTTGGAAAATGCGGCCCGACTATTACTAACCGATTGAACAAGCGTGGTGTGAGCGCGCACAAACAAACATGAATAGATCACACTGAATGACTGCAGACAACGACTGTCAAAACGCTGGCAGCAAGCGCATATATAGGCCGCAGCAGCGGGCGAAGGTACGTGCGGTCTATCGCTTCAACGGAAACTGAGCGGCGAATGCACGGCGCATAAAGGTCAGAGCCGTG
Source organism: Dermacentor silvarum (assembly GCF_013339745.2). Taxonomy (NCBI): domain Eukaryota; kingdom Metazoa; phylum Arthropoda; class Arachnida; order Ixodida; family Ixodidae; genus Dermacentor; species Dermacentor silvarum. The sequence goes on from NC_051157.2 coordinate 134,207,419, forward strand.
TGGAGATAAGAGACGGTGCGGACGAGCGACGAGCGCGGTTGTTGGCAGCGTAGAAGTGCGCCCCCCCCCCCCCCCCCGCGCTCCCTCCGGCGCTGGCTTCCCGCTTCCTTGCTTGCGCGTGGGTGATTGAGTGCGTTCGCTCTCCGTGATAGCGCGCGTCCCCGCACGCTTCCGCTCGGGCATACGGCGCGCGGCGAAGATTTTATCTATAGGGAACCTCATGGCGACGGCGACGGCGACGGCGACGGCAGAAATCCGGTAGAAGTGTCCATATAATTGCTATCGCAATAAAAAAAAAGCGGGGAGGCAGCGCGGGAGGGAGGGGGGGGGGGAGCAGCTTCTACTCTGCCAACAAATACGCTTGCACTGGCTGTGGTGGCCGTCGCCCGCACCATCTCTTATCTCCACACGGCTCTGACGCTTTGTAAATGCTGTTAACGTTGAAGCGATAGACCGCACGCTTCTTCGCCCGCTGGCTGCAGCGGCTGCGCTTGCTGCCAGCGTTTTGACAGTCGTTGTCTGCAGTCATTCAGTGTGATCTATTCATGTTTGCTTGTGCGCGATGACACCACGCTTGTCAATTCAGTTAGAAAGCGAATGTGTACAACTTTATGCGGCCGATAAAACTACTCTACTATCCCTACTCCGAATAGCTCTCTACCAGTTTGCTATCGCAATGGATGCTTCGTCTTTCGGGCGAAACTGCGACATTTTTTTTCTTTTCTGCTGTGGGGTGCTCGATGGCAGGCGCTGGCCGAATGATAGGCGGCCTCGGTCACGGTGCGCCGAGGCCGCCTATCAATAATAAAAATTAGATTCAGATTCAGTCGTGCTTGATAACCATTGTGTTTGCGTCGAAACCAACCCTAATAAATGTTCTTTGTTCTTTCCGGAGAGCTTCGCCTAGGTTCTCACATGCTGCATGCGAGTGCTCACCTTCCCTAGCTAGGACACGTGGGGAAGCGGCACCCTGTATATGCTAGGCGGCTCGTGGTGCTCGAACTTGCGGTGGTCGTTCGGCGCGCGTGCTATTAGAGCCGTAGTGTGAGAGCGAAGTTATAGAATAGTGCAGCAATATAACCCATCTATGCAGCATGGAATATAGCATACATTTAGCTAAATATATTTGAAACCTCACACAAGTATCCATATGATTGCTATGGGAATAATAGAATGACTTTTTTTTGTATATGCGGCGGTATACTTTTTTAAGCGGAGCTTTATGGGCTCCCAAGTTCGGCGGTGGTGGTGGTGTCACGCTGAAAAGTGGGCCGATCCTGGTGGTAGTGCAGAAAGGGTCCAAGACCAATGGCACAAACCAGGGACAAAAAAAGAAAGAAAGAGAGAAAGAGAGAGAGAGAAAGCAAGAAAGAAAGGAAGAGAGAGAGAAAGAAAGAAAATCACCAGGAAGGTCAGATACACACATGACAAGCTTCGCTTACTTGCATTTTCTCGACAGGGGAAGGGCTGGGAAATTGAACCTTATAGGATGAAAAAAAAATGTCATGAATACTATAGGCGCAGTGAAGATTGTTCGTTTCTTTACTATCCTCCTTTACCATTTCTGTATAGCTTCACTATTCATGTGCGTTGGCAGGCAGATCTCATTGGCAGGAGCCAAATAGTCCTAATTTATGAAAAAAGATGCAGCAGGTCGAGGCACCGGTTATGTCAGTCGGAAGTAGGCTGTATATAGTGGTAGAATGGATGGTTCAATGAATTGCTTAGCATTGGGTGTCTTGTCGCTTCTTAAGTTTTCTTCGTAGAGCAGTTGGCATACATGTACGATCTATCAGAACCATATTGCAGCATTTGACTCTTTGGAACACCCTGAAAGTTCCGCTCATGAGGGGAGTAAACCTTATGACTACACGCAGTGAACTATATAAGAGGATAGAAAAAGTCACCAACAAAAAAAGTCAGCAAAACTAAACAAAAAGTTAAAACAGCAAACATATATCAATGAAATGGCTTGGCGATTTCAGTTTCTTTTTTTTCAAAAAACAGTCTACAGTGCAATATGGCAAATAAGCTTAGATACTACTCAGTCTAAGCATCAGGCCTGCTATAAACCTAGATGTGCACTGCATCGGTCTGACAATGAAGTCATCGTCGTCAAGATCATCAGCCTGTCTTTATGTCCACTGCCGGACGAAGGCCTCTCCCAGAAATGTCCGATTACTCCTGTCATGCGCTAGGTGATTCTAAGTTGCGCAAGCAAACTTTCCAATTTCACCACCCTACCTAAGTTTGTGCCGTCCTCGACTGCGCTTCCGTTCTCCTGGTACCTCATCTGTAATTCTAATGGCCAACCGCTTAACTGCCTTACGCATTACATGGCACAGCTGCATATTTTTCTGCATTTATTTCTAGCCCCGTTTGCTCTCTAATCAATACTTGTCTCTTCCTTTCTCTTAACGTTACGCCTGACGTGCGCGATCATAAACTTGTTCGTGAGCTTCTCTGTTGACCTCCAAGTTTTTGCCCCCTTATGTTATCACCAGTAGAATACAATGATTGTATACTTTTCTTTTCAATGAAGGTGGTACGATCCAGGTGATGATTTGGTAATGCCTGCCGTATGCGCTGCAACCCATTTTTTACGTAAATTTCTTTCTTATGATCAGGGTCTCATGGGAGTAATTGGCCTAGATACGCGTACTCAGGCAGGCACGGATTCTAGAGGCTGACTGGTGATTATGAATTCTTGTTCCCTTCCCCGGCTATCGAACTTTACCCTTGTAGTCTGTAAAATATTGTTACAGTTTCTCAGTCAAGACCTCAATCATTTGTTGGAACTCATCCGCACCGTAGCAGAACATCGCAATGTCATCTATACAAAGAGAAGGTTGTCGAGATATTCATCGTTGGTCGTCACTCCTAATACTTCCCAGTTTACTAGCTTGAAGCACACAGGGAATAGCATTGCAGAGATTGTGCTCCTTGCCTGACCGCTTTCTTGATAGGAATTTTTCCACTTTTCTTGTGTAGAATTAAAGTGACTGGGGAGTCATTGCAGATACTTGCGAAGACGTTCATGCATGCTTCCTGTACTCCTTGATTACTCAATGTTTTCAGGACTACTGGTACATTGAATCAAGGGCCTTTTCATAATCAATGAATGAGTTGGTTGCACTCCGTCGATATATCAGTTACCTAATTCATCAGATGGATATTACACATTTTACAATTTCCCTTTCTACAGCAAGCCTGGTCTCGCTTGACTGAAGTGTTTTCCTGATCTTATTAGAATTACTTTGCTGAATATCTTATACAATACTGAAATCTAGCTAATGAACCAATAATTATTCGATTCTTTAACGTCTCCCTACTTAGGAAGCCGTGGGGCATTCGGTAAAAAGGCCGCAAGCTTGGCAAACCTAATACCCTGCCATTGCATTTTTGAATAAATTGACTGTTATTCTATCTTCTCCTGCCAGTTTTTTTCCATGACATGTCTTGCAATGCCATTTTAACTTCACCAATATTTATACAATAAAATACTGACTACTAATTTTAAATTGTCCGCGAAGTGCTTGAGCTTTTTCGTAGATCCTGGGAGCATTTGAGGCTAGGCGTACCTTAGAACTTTAGTCGCTGACCAGCAAGTTCACTTATACGTAAGCCCCTGCACTGGTCCGCAATACCCAAATGCTTATGCGATAGAATGTCTATGGAATGTGATGGACTGCGTTTTATATTTTCGCGGAATACATCGGAATACATTGAATTTTTATTGAAGGCATTATTTCATTCCACAACTAACTATATATCCTTTCCGGCAGGTGGCATGGCCTACTTGGAAGCAGACGGCAGGCCTTTACAAGAATCTTTGACGTCGCCAACACTGCCTGGCCGACCGGATGTGCAGTGCCTTCGCTTTCATTATTACGTATCAGGGAGTGAACAAACAACAGGAAAGTTATTAACTACCATTTCTTCCCCAGGTACACAGCTGTTTGTTTTGTTTTAAATCCTTATAAAACCGATGTCCTACTTTTGATTTCGGAATCGCGCGGGGAAGCAGGAGAGCTCAATGAATTTGGTTGCTTCGCTTTCTTTGTGTTTTCGTTGTGATTCTGCCGTAGTGCACAGGTCTGCCATCCCATTGGATTTCGGTTTTTGAGGGCACAATTTACACGGGCCTTATAAAATGATTTAATAAATTATACGCTATTTCATATTTGCTAAATCTAGTTCCTAAACCTGTTTTTTTAATACATTGTCACCCAGCGTGCAGACGAAAATAGGATGCCAGTGAAAGATTACGAGCAGTAATTTTCATTCAAGTAAGGAAACTTTTCACCGTAGCAAAAATGTGTAAACGCATAACTATTCTATCGACAAAACTGCTGATTCTACAATGGAGTTAATGTTAAAGCAGGACGAGTAATATGTCAAATTTCTTGTACATTGAATTTACGTTTATTTAGGCATTACGAAATAAATAAACTTTGCTTTTGACAACTTCTTTATTTGGGTCCCAATTTGTTCTACGGGCTACTTAACTATTTTACTTCGCTATTTGCTACAGTATGGTTGAGTAGCTGTAAAATAAATTGGATCGCGGAGTGGGAACCCTAACTTATATTGTAAGGTGGGGCAAAATGGAGGAGAAAAATTACAAATTGAAGCTGATATATTGTTTTTATAGATAATTGCGAAAAGAATGCAATCATATTGTTCCCTGTGCCTTTGTATTCTTTTAAACCTGTGCAATTAGCAGAAGTATTAAATAATTATTCCTTTAGAAAAGTCAGAGATTGGTCGTTCTTCCCCTACTCTGGGGCAAAGTGAGGCAGTTAGAGGGAACAAAATGAGAGGAAAATTACGTGAATAATTGCTTGCAAAACAGGCACTTGTAGCCGTCTACGTGGGTCCCTACGCAGGCTTCATGGCCCCGTTCCGTGCAGATCGTGCACCGAATTCATACAGAATTTCAGACAACTTGCTTACCGTGCACTGCCAGTGCCATTTCGTGCAAGCCGTGTAGCTGGCAGAACGCTTTTCCTTCGCATGCATTTGCACTGAATGGGTGCTTTTGCCTTGGTTTCTCTTAGCCTTTTTCTTTTTCTACTTCTGGCAGCCTTTGCCAGCGAAGAGACCTTGTAGAGAGATGATATGAGAATTGTGCTCACTTTCGCATTACTTGCTCAATTTTTTATTTTTTTCTTGGCACTAGAGAAATGTAACAGGTTTTTTTTTTCACTTTCAGTCGGCTCATGGGGTATGAAATAGTTCTATCGCAGATCGAGTAAGGTGGTTCCGCTGATATAAAGCTTAATGTGCTCGTTACGTGCCATTTTCGGCGAAAGCAGCGCATGATGTTTTTTTTTTCTCGTACGACCGTACCGTTATATACAAGAAGACTGCAATAATACAGAACAGCCACAAATATTGATCTACTTAAATATAATATTAGGGTTCACGAAAAAATCCCTGGCACGTTTTGTCTTTGTCTTTGAGTATTATTCGAATAACTTTAGCACAGAGAAAACGAAGGCGCATCGAGCAACAATAGTGGGTGAGTGTAGATTGTGAAGTTCGCATTTCTTTCCCTAATGTCCATCGTCCGATCACGCCAGCTGTCTAGTGAAGCAAACCATATATGTGGGGGCACCTCTACACGGAATATTACGCTACTTGGATGGCGCAGTTAGAAGGTAGGAAGGCATCAGCCCAGAATGATGCGTTTTTCCCTGTGTATCATTTTGCCCCACCTTGCAGGCATAGTGAGAATTGGGTTTGTTCAAGGAACCTTCAAACATTTTCACTTTTACTTTCCATCCTAATTTAGCAATACACCACTTGAACTTTATTTTGAGTTAGCAATACACCATTTCAGCGTTTCTGAAATAAATCTCAGTATATATTGCTAAAGAGCAAATAATTTTGTCTCTTCAAAGAAAGCTTCATTTTGCAAAGCTCGCTGTCATGCATTACTACAAGTTCAGATTAATTGTGACTCTGAAAAAATTCCGTCCATTTACACTTCAAGGATAACTTTAGACTGATTTTGCGGAATGTTTCAGGTTCCTTTAGTGACCTATATCGGTAAAGATTTCACAGAGTTATAAAGAAAAATTTGTCGCAGTTTCACCCAAAAGGCGAAGCACCGATTGCGATAGCAAATTAGTAGAGAGCTATATAGAGTAAGGATAGTAGTTTTATCAGCTGTACAAACTTGGACATGCAGCTGCACCGGCAACACACAGAACTGTTGTCGACACCGTCGGCGTTTTGCCCGCGTTCGCACAAAACGCGCGCGGCGTTGGTGACTGTTGCCGGAGCCTCTGGGGGCGGCTCGGAGGTTTTCGACGAAATCAGAACGGGACACTCGTCGAGCAACGTAGGAAGTCTTTACCACCTTCTCGCCTCACAACGTTTTTATATAAATAGGCATTTTGTGCCGCAGCTAAACGTCGCCTCCCTTACCCTCCCTCCCCCCCCCCCCCCGGCCTTTCGTGTGTCTGAAGAAGTCACGTTTGCTCTACATATATGGTGATTGTAAAGGAGGAAAGAGACGCTTAATTCTGCAGCCCTTAAGGGAGCACGGCGCAGAACGCGGGTTTGTTCTCCGCCGTGCGTTCACTCCCCGTGAAAGCGCGCGTCCCTCGCTCCCTTTCACTCGCACATACAGCGTTCGGCGCGCGGCGACGATTTCATCGCCTTTGACGTCATACGAAACCTCACGGCGACGGCGATGGCGACGGCAACGGTGACGACGACGGTGACATCGACGGCAGAAATCTGCTTTGGAGTGTCCATATAATTGCTATCGCAATAATATGTAAAACTTACGATTACTTTTGAAACATGATTTTTGAAACGTAATAGTAGCGAACTTTCTCTTAATAATTCAGTCCGTGTAGAAGAGAGTAGGTGCTGTCAGTGGGAATAGCACACTTCAATTACTCCAAGATTTTGCAGCGTGGCAAAATGTAACTCCAAACAATATTTGGTGGCGCCAACAACGAGACCTCATTTTTGCATCAAAATATAAAATAAGCGCATGTTGACTTTTACAGAGCACCGAAGAAGAAATTATTTGATAATATTTGACAAATCGTCAAATGCGCAAATCGGTACATTGCTTACATAGTGCAAGATCAGTATAAAATAGAGCTTCAGGTTCACCAGGGGATGTATTCTGCGACGATCACTTCAGCAATACTATCGCCTTCGTGTGACGTAGTGCTCAATCAGCCAATCAGCTCATGAGATTTTGCTCAACCAGGCAATCAGCGCTCGCTTGACGGCCGAAGCGCTGCAATCGCCTAAAGCGATCGTCGCCGAATACGTGCCCAGTCTGAATGCGTCTCTTAAACCATTCTGGATGCGTTTCTTGAGGTTTAGCTTCAGACCAAACCTAAGAAAAAGCGCTTTATATGGGGTCATTTTTTTATGCGCAAGAGTAAATGGCCCGCCATTGAAGTCAGCGTTGGGAACTTTGAAGCCGCGAAGGAAGCGAGCGCCGGAGGAGGAGAGCTCCTGGAGGTGGAGAAGAGAATCGCGCGCCGGGGAAAGTACGACAGAGCGCGGTGAGTTCGCCTTCAAAGCAACGTACCTAGAGCAAAGTCTAGGTGGCGTTGAACGAAGCGGGGAAGGAGAAAAGAGGCGAAGCGTCGCGGAGGAGGAGGGTAGGCGGAGGCGCGCTGGGTTGAGCTTCCCTGGCAGTCGCTGCCGGTGCTGTGTACAGAATGGACATAACGGGTTCGTCTGGTGATAACATCGTCCCCGCACGCCGTATGCTATATGTGCGAGGGAAATTATGCGACGGTGAGCCGACGATGGCGGCTCTATCTTGCGCGTGCCAGGGAGGAAAGCGGGAAGGAAGCGCGCCGTCTTCCTAGCGGGAGTGGGGTGGGGGGAGGGGCGTTTATTCCGGCGGCTGTTGCGTATGGCGCGCCCGTGCGAACCCTATCTTGAAAGTAATCTGCGATGCGGACAGTCTAGGCCTCGGGCGCACTGAGGGCCGATAGTTTCGTATGCACTATAGCACCGATACGCTTGCTGTTCACCCATGTTCACGAAGGGAAACGTCATTTTAACTTTTCTTTCACTTCAGCTATAGTCATATTTTGTATTTTTCAGGAACAGCGAACCAGCCTATTTGGGAGCGATCAAAGGAAGGAATAATCCGAGACGCCTGGACGGCAGTGGACGTGGCTTTCAAGCATACACTAGATTTTAAAGTGAGTGCCCTCTGAAAGACGGACGGAGAAGTTTTCTCCTTTGACAATGCCGCTTAACAATATTGTTTTTGGCTCGTAGTTTGTTGCGTTGCAGCCTTTTAGTGACCCAATTCAGTAAACAACTGTAACATCTTTTGTGTACATGTATTCATCCCACGTTGTCACTACGCTAAATTTCGCCAATTTAGCAACAACCCGCCAAGTAGATAGGGCATACCTTCGCATCCTGGGGCCGCAGTCAAAAGGAAAAAAATATTCATTTATTCCCTCCATAAGAGCAGTCCGCTAAGGTGCCACCAGAATATGTGAGTTAAATAAATAGGCTTAAAGGATTGCACGGGATCTTTTAGTCCCGACCCACCCGTGTAGCCCGAAAGTGCCATGCGCTGGACAGCCCGAGCCCTGCCCGTTGATTTGAAACCTGACCTGCTGGTTCCGGCCAGGCCTGATCAAGCTCTTTCAGGTTTGGCGCGTTAGCCGTTGGGTCTAAACGAAGTATGGCAAAATTCATAAGTTATTTGGAAAATACCAACCGTAGAGAGATTGTGTGCTAAAGACCGATTTGACTCTCTCAAGCCTTCCACAGTGACTGTTGCTCACGAAAGAACAGGTAAAGGAAATACACAAATACATATCTGGTCATAACGCAAATGCGTAAATGGACGCTGTGAGCGCACGTACTTCATTTGCCATATGTGACTACCTCTTACACAGACCACTATCCAATTAATTTTTATCTTGTATTTCGGGAAACCATTGTCTTGTAATGCTGATTTTAGATTGCATAAAAATTGTGCGAATCAAAATGCGTTGGTCTATTGACTCTCATCTTGAAACTGCAGCACGCACACAAGAAACGAGGACACAAGGCAAAGGTAACACGCGCTGTGCGCGCTGCAGTTTCAGATGAATAGCTACCAACTCGCCCAACTTTCAGTACCTTTACGATTGACTTTCTGAATCGATTGACTCTCTGAATTCTTTGGTACATTGCTGTAAGATCTTCAGGCTTCATTTATTATAAACAACTAACACAGAAGGGTAAAGCTAATATGCGAACTAGTTATGACATAAATCAAGGGATCATTTTTGCTTTATTGGAATTTATTTATTGTATACATGTTTCAGTCAGCAATTTAGATATCCGTGTCTCGTAATACGAATGAATTTTGGTTCTGTTTAATTTTTTTACCATGCGTGGTGTTAAGCACAGTGCATGCACAGCGTAGACAACGCAGCTTTTTTTTTATTTCGTGAAGTTCTGCTTCATTCACGCTGCTCATTCACGCTTCAGTGAGACTGCTTCCTTCACGCTAATTCCCAGCAAAATCACGTAGTGCGAGAAAAATAGATACAAGGCAATGAACACGACAGCCATGATATTTCACCAGTCAAAACTTCGTAAAAAAGTTAATTGAAATAATTTATTTGCGTTTTGTTTTCATTTCTACATCCCGTTTCCCAGGGTGGTAAGATTTTGCAGCATATGCGTTGATTTGAAGCATTTATGTAAGAAAGCGTGAAAGTCTTAATTCAATTACGCTGGATAGTTATGCGATAAACTACGGCCCATTAGTTAGCTCGCTTGCACAAATAATAAAGAAATAAATGGAAACTAGTATTGGAATTGCTCTATCACTTAGCACGCAACATAGGTTCTGGATGTATAATCACACAGTTTACACGATGCTACGTTAATGATTTATTACAATGCCAATAGCTTTATTTTCTTTTAAATTTTGTTCTTACATTCAAACGACCACAGGTAAGCGATAGCAAGGTGGCACGTTATTCACTGCTGCAAATAGTTTATATGGTTTTGTTCATAAACAAAATGTTGTCTTCGCTCTCGCAAGATGTAACTAGCTGGATTTAAATTTTCTTAGTCTGTTTTCTGATGGATTCTTTACGACTACGTTGTGCAACTAAAGACCCTCTAGCAAATGTTTTTGTGTAATATTCCCAGCATTCCAGCAAGTGTCCCTACTCCAACGGTAACGCATTGCAACCATCTAACTCGGTTGTGCCTTGCAAAGATCAATTTAGCGCCGCTGACCGTCCCCGTGTCCTGTGTGTTCTGTATGGTGCCCGTGTCACCACAATGAATCTAACTCGTCATTTTGGTCCAACTTCGTGACGCGTTACCACTCTAGAAATTCGTCCTTCGCCGGCAATCTCCACCCAGCTAATGCGTTTCCTCGTGTTGTCCTGCAGAGCGAGCAGTCACTTATGTCCCCACGCGTCATTGATGCTTCGGGCTGGCCGTCTCTCAACTGAGCCCGAAGCTCAACTCTATGGAGCCTAGGTCTTTACAACCTGGTAACTACGTTGACCTAAGTTCCGCGGTGTCGCGGATATGGAGAAAGGTTGGCAGGGGTGACCACTGGTGCCGTTTCGCCATAGACTTAGGGGCGCCTCTAATGTACACTAATCTGTGGAAATTGTGTAAGTCTGACAATAATTACAATCGAATTTCGCAAAGCTACAAATAGCATATCCGGGATCATGTCGGGCCCGACTGGCACCCGATCCCAACCGGAACACAGCCCGAGCTCACACCAACACTTGCTTATCCGGCCCCAGCCTGGCCCATGATTATTGCGTAAGTCTGAGCCTTCTGCAGTGCTCTAGGGGAACTACAGAATCGATAAGCGTTATCAGAAAAAAGTGTGGTATCTTTGAATGAACTGCATGAAAGCAATTATTAAATTGCATAATAAACATTTCTTCAACTTCCGCGAATTCTCTAATATTTGATTAACTTCTTTAACTTTTCCACGACATGAACTTAGTATTAAGTATGTGTAACACACTCCCAGGCTGCTACTAATTATTTATATAGTTTTTCGTGTAATCCGAAAAATAACCTACTAGGCGTGTTATACTGTAATCTATTGAATTGCGACTAAGTTAACATAAACTTTGTTTATAATTAAAAATAGCTATATTAATTCTCAATAATACTCAATGATACTTCAGGACTATACCAGTGTAATGCTTCTGCAATGAAGGCGCAGTTGCAAGAATTTCGAATCAAATTTTCGAGTTTATATACCTGCGACGTTATTTGGCTTAGTTCAGCTGTACACTCACAGTTTTTGTTGAGAGAATGCGACAAATGTTGATCATGTAAACTTCTATATTGGGCACATGTTTCTTCTGCAGCCACTTATTGTCACGCTCTGGTAGAAGCCGTTCGTAACTACTCCTTCACGAATTTCTTTCTGCTAATTAAGATAGCAAAAGGAAAATTAATTTGTGAGATTGAATTTTTACAGCCAAGCTGTTAAGGGCTAGGTTCCCCAAGATCATGCACGCGTGTAGAAAAAAACGATCATGAGCGCTCGTTTTGGCTCCATGTACGTGGCGATTTCCCGCCAGTTGTGCCTTGGCACAGGGGTCGAAACGGATGACGGATGACTCATTGTTATCCCCCTCGCCACCGCCGATGCCTCTTTTACAAGTGTCGTGAAGCTCGGCTGCCGCACGTCCCACCAATTGTTGTGCCCCTTTGTCTCGTGACGTAGAGATCGCGCCAGCGCTGTTACCAGCAGTTGCTCTTTGGACTCGCAATGTGACGGACGCTCGTTTAACCACATATTCCAGGATCCTGACGTCAAGATACTGATGATGCCGTGTAGTTTACCGCGCCTATGAATGCTGTGGCTCATACGATAGTCGATGACAATGGGGCGGAATTGGCGCAGAACACGAACTACTTGGCCATCGCGCCGGGCGAAAACAAGACGCCGTTGTCCTTGCTCTTTGACGAACATGCCGAAGACGATAAATATAGTAAATAATGATAATATGTAAATTCACTATAGCAACATTCACTACAGCAGACCCACCATAGTCACAGCTTCGCTGGCTTCCATCTTCACAGTAGTGGAAGAACTCTGATTGTTTTTGTGTATTGCTCTGCCTCATTGTCCCTGTCAATCGGTCTATTTTGTCAAGACGGATTCAGTAGCATAAATGCTACTCAATCCGTCTAATGGTGCAGCTTTACGAAGTCAAACCTGCTTCAGTGGTACGGCTACATTTAAGCGTAAGGTTACATTTTAAAATCATAAGAGTTTGACATCATATGGCCAAATCGTTCAAAAACATTTCAGCAGGGCCAGTCGCCAACACGCTGTTTATGTCAAACGCTTAGTTATGTTGATAATTAACACACTGAATATTCGACGGCGTGGTTGATACTTGCGTTATCTTTGCTATTAAAAATGTACTGTGTGCTTTAAAACACAAAAAATATTTTGTACACGTTCCTCTCTGCGTAAAAGTATAATTCGCGCAATCAAGAACATTATACGTGAGATCCGTCCGTCGACAGCACGGTGTACACTATTTATATTGCTTATGTGTCTCATCCTTGCCTGCGTCATGTTGCACGAGCAAAAATATTTTTGAAATCTCCCCAACTCATACCGGCGGCATTACAGTGGTGGGAATCTATGTAGAATTATGTTTCAGGTTAGGAAAGATGATGCCCTTGCAAAAGTTCTAATACAAAAACTAATGACCTATTAGGTTATTGGCTCTAATAGTCTATTAGGTCTTTTTGTGCATTAGTCTATTAGATTTATTGATGCATTGCTTTATTAATCTAATAGGCCTATTAGTGTTTTAGTCTAGTAGGTCTGGTATTGTGGTAGTCTAATAGGTCTATCAGTGTATTGGGGTGCAATTAAATGTTGCAATGCACCAGGTACCGAACAAAAAGCAGGTAGAATCGCAAAAATTGTTAGAAGCATTTATTAGCACAGCATGCATTTTTACGCGTTCCTTTTTAAGATCTTCGTCGGTCAGCAATGTCGATTTTCGGAGCTTTTAGTCCACTTCGACCAGAGGATTTTTAACCACTTGCTCCTATTTGAGCAAGTGGTTAAAAATTGTGGGTACAAAAATACACACATATAGAAACGTCTAAAAACAGGAGTCTTAGTTCTACCACTAAAGGTTTAAACTGGCAATATTTGCATCTGAGCTGAAATAACGTGGCTCCGCAATTACCAAACTAACTTTAGAGCAAAGTGTGATATGCTAGCTCAAAATGTTTACCATAATGAAAAAGGACACCACCTGACACAACGTAACAAATAGAAAACACAAAATCAACCGAAGATGTGCTCTGTGTTGCATCTAAACTGTAGGCAGATAATGAACAACTCTAGGAAGAAATCTTGCACGGCATTGTCGGAAAGAGGGATGTCACTGCTTCAATGCGCACAGCAATCGGCCTGATTGTACTGAAGTACGTTCACCGTCGGGATAAAAAAATTAAGCAAATATATACTGTATCATAAGCACTAATAACTAGAATTATTTGCCTCCAAATGGTAGAATCGGCACCGGGTAATGCACCGCACATGGATGCACGCTGATAGATCCACAAAGCCGCGATGCGCAGGGGTAAAAGCAGTTGCCTGGCGTTATTTTGAAGTCGCAACACCATCCACAGATGAAACTATACAAATATACTACTGCACGATTAAAATTGCGAAGGTGCTAACACCATGGGTTCTTTTAATACACATACTTTATTCTCTCATCGTTCGTTCACGAACGCCTCGCCTTGACATGACAGCCGCCAATGCACACATGCTGTGCTCAACTACGGTTGTCTACGGTCGCAGTTTTATGTTCTTCCCGTCCGCTGTGTTCCCTTCTCTAAGATACTCCTCTTTGATGTCAATAAATATTACGGCCTTTTATATGCGGCAACAAGTTATAAATTTAGGTTATATATTTAACATTACTTCATGCACACTTCAGAAGAAGATGCAGGACTAATTTCAACGGCAAATAAATATGGTCGCTGTTGTGCCATCATTCGTAAGCTCACCGGGCAACATCACCGGGCACCGCGGCTCTGCCTTGCAGAATACGGCTAGTTCTTTTTTTTTTCATGGGAGACTATAGTCAATGTGCTGAAAACACTAGCTATTTCCTCAACGACTTACCGCGACAAGGCTGAACACATACCTGGCTAGGCAACGTCCCCAGCAGTGAAGCAAAACTGACAAGACCATGTATGCGCGCGTCGCTTTCGTGTATGTTGCTGAGAGATAGGGGCCAGTTTCACTTCCTTAGTGCGCTTAAACTAATGCAAACGTGCGAACGCAGTGTGCGGCGCATTTCTACAGCAGTATTCCTAATCATTCAGCGATTGATCAGAAACACCTCTTCATGGAAACAAGTGGTTCCCTAGTCTAGCATTTCATCAACCTTCACTCCCACAATAAACAAGCAGCAAAAAGGACCAGTGGAATCCAGCAATACATGCTGCCTAACAGACCGGCAACAATCAGTATAAGACTAACAGAACCGATTAGTCTTTAATAGAGCAACTAGTGGACAGGCAACACTGTTTGTGTAAGACTAATAATTCTAATACTCAGGGCCTTATTAGTCTTATATATATATATATATATATATATATATATATGTAAATCACCACAATACATTTCTATTGGTATAACACAAAAGTTATACAAATGATACAAAACTGCACTATATTAACACAAAATTGTATTAGAATTTTTGATAGAGTGTTGTTGGGGTCGAAAAAAAATTTTACTGTGGTCTTTCTTTCATCAGAAACCTAGGTGAGTTTAACGTAAATGGCGCTTGTGTCTCAATCTCAGTGCCACAATATGCGATGGCGAATTCTTTTTCATTATCACCCAGTCTTTAGCAGATTCACCGCGATTATACCGAGATAAAACGTCAGGTCCTCCAAACAACATTGGAGCACTATAAGACACGTTTCCATTGGTTTGGTTCTGTCGCATTGAAATCGATTCCACATACGTTGATGCAATTGTACAGCGCTGCCTGCGCACCAGAGAAACGCAGAATATCAACTTTGTAAACTTTATGAAGGATGTCTATAGATATTTAAAGCCACTTTTTACGGGCACAGACATATATTTCCGCGCATGTTATACTCTATTTCCGGCACATAACGTTTGCATACACAGGTTAACGATAGTTTATATACAGATAACACTACAGGGCAAGAACTGCATAGCAAGCTTTTGAACTACGTAGTGCCTTTGCTACGTTTATGTGGACGGTAAAGTGCAGCCCCGCGGACGCCTTGTGCACTCGCATGCCTCCCCTGCATGAGTTTCGACATGCGCACGACTCACGTGCAAATATGTACCAAGGCATGAATACACGCCTCCGAGAGGAGTTGGGTGCTCTGCTTTGCGGTTTTCGTTCAGTGGTAGCAAAATGTGTTATATAAATCGTGGGCTTCTCCTGCTTGTTCAATATTTTCCTGTTTGTTCCTGGTTCACGTTGCAGATGCGCAACAGTAAAGTTTGCGCACACAAACTTTTAAATACTTTCGATAAGATTTCTCTATAGTGTGACAAATCGTCGATCTGGCACCAAAACAGCAATTTCCACTGAAGCAAGTCACAGCCCAATTAGAGAGAGCGCCGGATTCTGGCCGAGTAAATAAACGCCTGACTCGCTATCCATAAAGTGGCGATGTCACTTCGCAGCTTTACCATGCCATGAGTATTGCGTCACAGCGGAAGCTCTGACAAATGACGTCGTTGCCCTTGTGCCACTGCAGCAAACAATTCCTAGCCGTGTGTATCGCTGAGACACAGGATTCGACTGTCTTCGCGGTCAAACACATTTTATTTCTAACAAACACAACATTTAATTTGTCAATAGAGCGGTCTGTACTCGTACACGGCCGGTAGACTTGAGCAACTGATTGTCACGCGTCACGTGTTGCCCCGATATATCTCGTTTCGCACTTCATATTACAATAAAGCCGTTAAAGAGAGTTCCACATGCTATTTTCTTGAGGTGAGGATGAAAACTGGTGAAAATCGACACTATAGCTTCTGGCGGCATAGTCGGTACGAAATGTCAGAGAACAGTCATCAACGAGCTATCACTAGCAGTCAATGAGCTATTACTAGCAGCCAGGAACGCAGCCCTAGAAGGGCGTCGGAACGCGCAGCCAGACGCTGGTATCGGCGGAGCCGACCAGCATGTGGGAACATGCGCTGAACTGGGATACAGTGAAGCATTTTAAAAGGTTCGGGTATAGCGATAGAATTTCACCAGATGGAATGAAATATTTTCAAAGCCTTAGGTTAGATTTCGAGAAAGTTGCAAAGCAAAGCCTTTAGACTTCCGTAGGCTGTGATAATGCACTTATGCATCACCATATGTATATGAGTTATTCGGATTGGCATACATCGGCTGACGATTTTTTGTTGTTAGTATTCGGTGGCGACGGCTGCACTCCGATGCCTGCGCAGTGCTTTAAAAATTTCGTGTGCTGATATGTTCTTCCACTTTAAAGAAACTTCTCAGAATTATTATTGAGCACGCGATTAATAGACTTTTTACACAAATTGTTAAGTTGGCGTGTAAATAGGTTTCAGTAATAAATGCAATTACTAATTAATTTTATTGCGTTTTACCCGCCGGGGTGGCTCAGTCAGCTAAGGCGTTACGCTTCTGATCACGAGGTCGCGGGATCGAATCCCGGCCCCGGCGGTCGCATTTCAATGGAGGCGAAATGCGAAACCGCCCGTGTGCTTGCGTTGTAGTGCACGTTAAAGAACCCCAGGTGGCTGAAATTAATCCAGAGCCCTCCACTACGGCGTGCCTCATAATCAGAACTGGTTTTGGCACGTAAAACCCCAGAAAGAAGAAGAAGATGCGTAGTCTTTAAGAGAAACCCTGTAAAAAGGCTTTGATGCCTTTGTGTCTCCCGTAGACCTAATTAGAGTGAAAGCGCTTAAACGAACGCTTTGTTAACAAGTCGTTCAGACATTGGCAGGGTCTGTATTTCTGTGCAAAACGGCACCTAATTTAAAGAGTCTGCTTGTGTCTATGATAAATCAAGCTTGAAATAATGTTACGTATTCTATAAATACCATTGTAAAAATATCGCTCGCAGATAACATTCACATGCATCCTGTTGCCAAACGAGTTCGTCCGAAAGCCTGCCTGCGCAATAGATGCCATCGAGCTTGACGACTGCGCGGGAACAAGAGGTAAGGTCCAAATGATAGGCCCTAAAGTACACCATAGTTGACGTTTATCCGGACACCGCAGTTATGTTTGCGTGCCGACTGTTAACAATAGTCGCATTATTCTTAGGCGCAGGTGGCAATGTGTGCCATTTGTAGTCACGCTGCACCATAGTGATTTTAGCCGCACATTTCAAGGTAAACTAAGTGGTAACATCACAAATTTTTAGTATTGGTATAGTGTTCACTCAAAACATAGGTTTCGTTTATTAAGCGTGAAGCCGTTGATTACTAGTGGGAAAATGGAGATCAAACTTACGCGTCTGAACTTCTCCCGGCAACGCCTGCGGCGACACTTTAGTGCGCCGTCGTGAATATAAAACTATGGCCTCGTTTATCGTTTGTTCTGGAGCAGGAATCGTCAAAAATGCAATATCCGGTCCTTTTTTAACCAGACGCTTGGCCAGATTCGAGCAAACACTTTCGAAATCAATGACGTGACTAGTGGCAGCTGTGAGAACTTTAATATGGCGTCGACCCTAACCTTTCATTTCTTTTGCATGATCATGCTTCCTGTCATGATGACGCTCCCTGTGACACTAAAAGCGGCCTTTCTGCAACTGGGTTACCGTAATTTACTACTACAGCTTGGCCTGGCAATCGCGTTTGGCGCTCCTCTCTGCCTGCTCAATGTATCTGTACAATGGCCCGATCTGTACAATGGCTTGATTTGCTCTCTGGTATTTTTCGAAGGCTTGCATTCTGATACGCTTTTGTTGAACCGATGCTTGCTTTGTGTCGCAATGCTTGTAATTTCACAGGCTGCTTTAGTTGGGGTACTTGCGATTACCATCCAAAATCAAGAAGCGGGCTGACATGTGGATTAGCACACTGGTGTATAAAGGTTATGAAGATGGAATAAGGTGCCTCAGACTGACCAGCCTTTGTGAGGTATCCTATTCTCTGTTTATAACCTTTATACCACTTGCGACTGCCATTGCACCACAAAAGAAAACTCAGCCTCCCAATATGAAATCAACCACGTGGAGATATGCAGTTGCCGGCGCAATTGTTTTCATTCTTTATCACAAGTTGTGCATGATCCTTACTCTCATCGCCGCTTACGACTTTGCATGTTCACTTTCTTCTTCTGAAAATATTATTGGCTTCAACAAATGCGTTAGCGATGTGGGAGTCTTCGTGTCATTTAATGTGCATCTTGAATGAGCTGCCACTGTTTATGGAAACTAACTACACCCGGAATTGTTACCAGGTCAAGAAGCGGTCTCAGTGTGCGATTTTCTGTGGCTTTTAAAGAACGCGGTGAACTCTATTGTTTCTCTTTGAATATCTGTCTGGTCACAGTGCTATACACGGGCATTTGAAATGTAGGCAGTGGTTGCGACTATAAAAGAAAACGTGCGTTAACTTCAATAACTGTCGCTTTATTACCAACACGCTCAAAAACATGCGAAGAACTACAAACTTGGCCCTAGGAATAAAGCGCGCGAAAACTCTCCACAAAGACATTTCTCGGAATTCGCATGCAAGTCCGCGTATGCTTTATTTCTGCACGCGCGCGTGCTGCAGCCGCAAAATCATGTACCTTTCGAAACGCTATGGCCACTGTCCTGTAAAGTGCGTATAATTCGCTCTGACCCCCGTTGATGTTTTACTTCCATTTGGCAGCGCCAAAAGACAGGAAGTGCGACTTCGAGGATGGCTGGTGCGCATGGAAAAACAACAACACGTCGAACAACGATCTCGCCTGGATGCTAGGGGGAGAAAATCTGAAAACTACGCTCCTCAGGCCAAGCCACGACCACACCTATGGAAACAGAACTGGTAATCACTATTGCCTAGGTGTTGCCCCGAAAGGGTAAACAAACGAGCTGCAGGGTGCATTAATATTCTTAGCGCAGTGATATACTTGCCTGATTATTTGCAAGAGAAAATTCGTAAGACGAGGGAATCATTTCTTATTGTAAGTATCAGGAAGAAACTAGGGTTCCTACATTGACGAAAAGGGAAAGGCTCTGCATGTATGTGCGTTAGTGTGGAATCGCATTTGCCCTCTCGTCTACTGAATTACAAGTAGAAAAAATGTTTGCGTATAAAGATAAAGCAGAACGCAGCTCAAGGCATTCCTGGCATATATATACTCGTATTCTACGTGTAATGTCATAATTAACTGCAAAAAAGTTAGCAATAGCCAAGAACCTCAGTAATCTAATGGTTTCTACATACACAATAATTCTGGCCATGTTGCTTATTTCCCGCTTTATGACTGCATGTTGCATCGAGGCCGTCACTGCCGCATCTAAGACTCTAAAGATCGAAATTACCGCACTGATGCCAGCACTAGGATATATCAGTGCGTGCGGGAAACCGGCAAGTGGAACCCCAGACGCAGAGAAAAGAAAACCTATGCCAGGAGAGAACACATATTCACGCTATGAATACGCTTCCATTTACGAGTGCGACACAGCTTCGCCACCGCACTGGGAGCTACACTTTTAACCTCAGTTGGTTCATACGTTCACTTTGGTTAGACAGTGTGACATTGTCGTGCAGGCTGTAATCTTGAAAAAACAAAAAGTCTGTGTGGTACATAGAAGTGCTGTCCTAAGAGAAAAAAAGAGAAGTTCCCGGATTATGCAGTATCACTTGTATGAAATAACTTCTGCGAATATTTGACAATATTCAGATGCTCGCAATGTTCAATCTTTTGAAACACGTTTAGGTAAAACTTTGTTGCCCAAATAAAGAAATGTACTGAAGTATGCGTGGCATTTGGCTACGCGAATACAATTTCTTTATTCTGGGTGCATGTTGATGCTTATATTATTTAGAAACAGTTATGGACAATTGAACTAGCAGTTTGTCAAATTGCAAGCAACAAATTGAGTCGGGGTATTGGTGCTTCTCGACGTCTGAGCTTTGCTTTCGCCTTTGTAGGCATCATGGGATCGACTTCAAAGCAGTCTGGCAGTGACTCTCTGTAACTAGCATGTCGAGCCTATTTTTTTGCAATTCATGGCCATTTAACAGCTTAATGAATTCTCGACCAAGCTTTACCTATCATTTCCAGCAAATTTGCAATAATTAGAAACAAACAAGTCCTTCCCGAAAGGCTCAGATATTGTACATAACCGTGACCCGACTCCATCGAAGGGGATCCAAACGGGACTAACTTCATATGTTTCCATCGTACATGAAGCGCTGGCACTCTTGATGGACGAGAAAATCTAGGCATAAATGCGTAAACGGCCATGTGGTTCATTGATTTCTGAGTCGTAGAGGCGTTTTCAAGTTGTTGCCCTTTGAGACCCGCAGCTCCGAAATGTGTAGCATAAAATTTTTCAATTTGTAGTTCCTCATGTTGATTGCTGTAACACAAGTGTCTTTTGTAGAGGCAATGCTCAAGTAGAAAATATTACTATCTTGAAATTACAGAACTTAATTGTCATATATGTAATTATACCAACGTTACAAATAAATTGTCAGCACTTTAAACAATATGGGGTTTTACGAGCCAAAACCACCATCTGACTATGAGGCACGCCGTAGTGGGGGACTCCGGATTAATTTCAACCACCTGGGGTTCATTACCGTGTGCCTGAATCTAAGTAAACGGGTGTTTTCTGCATTTCACCCCCGTCTAAATGCGGCTGCCGTGGCCGGGATTTCATGCCGCGACCTCGTGCTTAGCAGCCTAACAACACAACTACTAAGCAACCACGGCGGGTTGGCCGGACTACCCCAATCACTATAGAACAAATCCTTGCCGTTGGCAGCAATGGAGAGTAATTTCTCCCATTCTTGCGAATACTAATAACAAGTCATGGGTAGAACATTATTAGTTCGTGTATAGTAACCATGCCAGCCGATAGTAAACATACCAGGCACGACAACAAGCAGCACAGCCGCTGTATTACACTACCTCAAATTGCCTCATCCTAATCAACCACGCAGTTGTTTTTGCAGCATCAATTGTGGTACCATCACTCTTGAACGCATCAGTCGTCAGAGTAGAGTTTCTCGCTGTCTTTGAAGGGGGTGAAAGAGTCGCATTTTCATTTCTTAGAATTAATGCGTCGATGCGCACTCACGCACCGTCTTGCGCCAATGAGTACGTATTCTGAATTCTAATAACATCAATCATTTGCTATGAATGCGCATTCCATGCCATCTAATCGCCGAGATAGCCTAGCAGTGTAGTTAGACTGCAACACCTTGTTCCATGTATCGGACGCCTAGTTTCATTTTCGCAGTGTCGACAGAGCGTGATGCACTTTCTACTATGGCGATATAGTTGAAATGAAGTCGTTCGTTTTCTTTTTAGGGTCATATCTGTTCCTCAGCAACTTCGAGAGGAACACAGGTGACCAAGCAGATCTTATTGGTGAGGACCTTTTCACATTCGGCTCGATGACGCAATGCGTCGAGTTTTGGTACGATATCAACGGAGACAAGGAGACAAGTCTGGAGGTGAGGGTGCTGTAGCAGTGATATAAGATTTTGCGTATCCAGCATCAAAACGGAAACGAAGGGCTTGTTCACTCACACCAGCTCAATTGAAATACATTGCGCGATACAGTCGATGATTGGCAGTCATCATTATTCTGAATAAGTAATGACGCAATTTCCTTTTATACCAATGATCTGCATATAATGCACATTTGTTTCAATTCCACACAAGTTTCTTACGTTAACAATCATAAAAAAATTGCCGCGTATCTGCGTGCTTCGCTGCAAATGTCGTCGAAAGACGATAGTCTTCTGCCGGCCGTACTACATGAGTGCTGGTCTGATCCGCGGCCACCCGTGATGCTGTTCTCGTACCATTTCCGTCCTGGCATGAAGGTTTGTTTGAACAGATTTCATTTTACCGCATTATTTAATCAAGCGGCCATTTATGTTTTGCCCTGCCTCAGACAGCGCTTCCTTTATGTTGAATCGGCCGCATCTGGCTGGCATTGATAAAATTGAGGAGGCGCTGCGTGAGACATCGACGCCATCTGGCAATACATCGGGAAACGAGCTTGTGCAGAGGGTTTCCTTCCTCCATGGCAGAGGGCGCTCGTCGGCGCGCAGTCGGGGAACGTCGTTCGTCGGCGCGCATAGCATGGCATTTTCAGCGCAGCTTAACAAACTAGGGTCTTTAGAGTTACGTATCTATGTATTTTCTATTAAAAGAACACACCTCCTAATACTTACCTAGTGATGTTGCGCCTTAGATATCCGTAATATTTACTTTGTGATCGATAACGTTCACACGTATGAACAGCCGTACCAGTTTAAGTAGTGTGGGCGGTAAGCAAGTGGTCCAACTTTGGCCGGGTGGCTGAATCGGGTGACAGACAGACAAACAGACAGACAGACAGACAGACCAAATTTTCAGCGTTTAAGTTCCCCAAGAAAGAATATCGTCTTTAAAAAGCTACCATATAGGGCAGTGATAATAGTGTAACGAGAAAGAAACCGAAGTTACACCAATGATGATACGGATTAACGTCTCAGATGAAATATAGATTAGTATATCATATACCGCTACTAAGCCCAGAACTATTCGCCAGAACCGACGCAATAGCACCGAAAGTCCATCATTGTGCATATTCCAGTCACTGGAGTTCAACTTATCGCAAAATAAAGCTAATTTTTATTTTGTGCTACAAAAGTTATTATCAAACTGTGCTTTCCGCAGACACCATATAAACCACCACAGAACGCTGATACCAAACACCATGTAACGATGGTAAACATCGCAACGCCACAGTGCAGTAGTACTCGAGCATTCAGTTCTTGGCCAACCGGAACTGTTTTGCGGAAAATGGGCTCAACATCACTAAAAGACTAGACGTAGAGGGTCGCGGTTACAATTGAGCTCCTAGGCCTGTTATTGCTGCTGCCATGTCTGACTACCACTCTAAATACACTGTAGGACTAAGGCTTCTAGAAATCTGCAACCTCGGGTGCAACCTATCACCGATATACTGTCACCGATATCCCCTAAACACTTCACTTCATCAAATTTTCTGTCGACCTCAACTGTTATTTTTATTTCCATCGCACCCATTCTTCATTGAGAAAGAAAACGGTTGTTTAAGAAAATCGCACAATTTTCAGGTGTCTATGCGAGTGCATACAGGCTACACTGCGTAATGAAGAGAGTCGGAAATCACGTCGATGAACAAGATATTCGCCCGACCTAGCCGCCTCGACTCTTTTATCTTACCTGCAAGTAAAAAACCATCTACTTCCGTTTCATTCCTCCTCCATCGTGCCGGCTGATCTCTCAACATTGCCCCTTTCGTTTTAAGTTCGGGTGTTCGTTGCTTGCGTCTAGCTTGCCTTTTTGTTAATGAGAAAGCATTGTAGGATCTCAGAAAGCAAATAAGGATCTTATGACAATAATTGAACGACAGTCGTCGGTAGCTGATTTAGAGGGTGATTTGACCAAAGCAATGCTTCAGTTAGCTCATTCAGTCTTAGTTTTTAAACATGCCCTTTTCTTTTCCTTTTTTTACGACAGATCTATTTTTGGCTTCATTTTTCTCTGTTCCTCATGCGCAATTGTGCCTGTGCGCCGCGATATAAGACGTGGATGCCGTCAGTATTTTGAATTCTGTCTACTGTTCGTATGCTGCTTTCTATGTACATATTTTTTCCTATTTCTAGGTTAATAGATATTGAAATATGTACTTGATTTGTCTAGCACTGTTTCCTCCGTGTACAGTTTGTATGGGGCACCGGACCCAGTCGGGTTCAAGTAAGCACCTTTCGTCCAGGACCCTTTGGTTTCTTGTACAAAGAAACTTGGAGAAAATGAATAAAGAATATATGCCCCATTACGAAAAATCCGTCAGCGTCTGCGTGACTGAAAGATGGTACCAAAATGGTCGACGCATCAAAGAGTAAAAACACGTAAAAAAAAAGCTCGGGTTGGCATCGCATTTGTCAGGGAGGTTCCTCTGAACAATGTAAATAATGGCTTTGAAAATAGAATTTGGCACATTGAGGTCTGAGTGGCAATCGAACCCGGACCTCCGGGCTACCAGACGACCATGCTACCCCAACCCCACGGCTGCTGCACGGTTCTGGCTTATTAAAGGTGTGTCTAGTGTGTGCATGATTGCACAGGACATGTCGCAGTCATCCCGCTGACAAAAGGTGTGGCCTAGTGCATGCGCCATTGGACCGGTGACCGCGCAGACAATGCGGAGGAGGTGGCGCTACGTCAGGAGGGTATAAAATGAGTGCGTTCAATGACATTTCAAGGTCTACAAACGGTATTATGCTCTCGTATTCTCACATGTAAGCAGTATTAAGTGTCTATGCGGAATTTGTTCTCTATTATAATCCATGTCAGGTTTCTACGTGTTACTGCTTGCTGAATACTTCTGTAGCAGTACCTATAACGCTGCTTTTGCAGATTCGTTCGTGGCTTTCCCATGGACCACTGATTTTGGGCATTGTTTGAATTTACCTACCTGATATTTATCTAGCCAATTACGGCAATAATACAACATGCCTAAACTTTAAAGAAAAGAAATCCCCACTCCGACTAAAAGTACTGCAGTGCCACGTGCGTTGTGCGTGTCTCAGTGATGTCATGTTCGCACTCGTTCTGCGGCAGATTTGAGGTCCACCAGCGTGCCGATTACGGCGTTATATGTACTCTTATAAAGGAACATCAAAAGGCAAAGCGACTATATTGCGTGCTTGCAAAGTTCCAGACCGACTTTGTTAATCTTTAATCTACTGTGTGGAGCGAAATTTCAAAGGTCACACACACACACTTTTCTGCATACGGGGACCACTCTGTGTACTTATCGTAATTGTGTATTTATACCTGCTGGTTCGTATTGTCAGGCTTCCAGTTCTATGAACATTTTCAGTCATTAAACATTCTACACTATATCTGTGCAAAGTGTCTTATGTGGAACCCCCACTTGCCGAGTCAGTAGCAATATTTGAAAATAGAATCAATTGTGCAGGCTCTGTGGGTGCCACACAAACACGCAGACGTAGTACAAGTGGCATGAAGACTAATGACCCATATAAATGAGGCCCCACTGTCGTGTCTATAGCTAGGACCTGCTATTGAGAAAAGGGCGCCCAAACCAGATTTCCAAAACGGACGTTAACGAAGAATGAGAGCTAAGGCAGGGGGATGCACCAAAGCGAGCGGTTGCGGTGCGTGCTAGCGGGTACGAGATAACAATACACCGGCAACCAGGTTAATACAATATAGTGATGGCTACAAGAAAGAATGCGCAAACGTCTGTGGAAGAAAGGAGCAAAACATATTTGTCGGCTTGCATTGATTTTTCCTAAAAAAGGAACGCGACCCATAAAAAAACAGGAAGTAATAAATTTGTGATTACATTAGAGACTGACTAATGGAACAAGACCCACTTGTCGAGAAAGGCGTCATAATCAGAGTACTTTTCAAAAAGGAAACGAGAACAACTTTTCTCAATGATATAAGTTGCAAATGCATTTGAAGCTATTTTTTCCATGATTTCAAGAGGAAGGAGGGTGTGTGCAGTTTTAGTTACCTTAGCGCGGCATGTCGTCGTTTACTTGACCTTGCGTGGTATGTCGTCTCGCAAGTGACTGGCACTATTTTTAATGCATCTAAAAAATTTCAAACAACGTGATGGAATTGCAGTAACTGTATTTATCGCCCACAATGCCCCACTGCTTTTTCGTTTATATTCTTGTCTACGCTTGCTCATATGTACTTTTTCCGCGGTGGTTTCAGCGACCCATTATTGTGGTCTCAACCTTACTAGTTTTTCTGTTTTATCCTTTCATAGTATAGTTACCCAACGGAATGACCATATTAAGTCCAAGGACTGCGCCACTTTTCTTGGTACAAGGACCTACAGATTACTTTATACGTCACCGAATATTGCGAAAGTTTCCAGTTTAGACTGTATACACCAAACTCAGAAGAACGCTAAATACTTTCGGCCTCAGTCCTGTACCAAAATCTTCATACGAGGACCTCTCAGTGTGAAGACGCACTCTGATATCCAAGCCGTCATGCAGTAAGGCTACACAATCGAACTCTCTACTTGGTCTATTTACGCAGTGTTACCATTCGTACATTTATTGTCGAAAAAAATATATTCCGCCTGTATCGGTAGCTAGGTTTACATGAATCCGATTAGGCCGGCCTGAGTCGGCTATTCGGAAAGAAAATACGTCTTGGGGTTCTGCAAGTGTTAGCTCGCTGGGCCGAGCTAGCGGTGAGGCGGGTTTGATCAACTCGCTTGGCCTTTGCAAGATGCATGCAAACGCGGTCGGGTCGCGAGTGGTCAGCTCGACTTCTGACTCAACCCACATCTGTCGAATTCATGTAAATGAAGCTCTTGTCCTAACAAAACGCGCTTTTGTTTCGCTTAGGTACTGGTCATCAATCCGACCGGTAAGACGCACAAAGCCAAACCCCTGTGGAAGCAGAAAGGTGCCGACCGAAGCACTTGGCAGATGGGACGAGTCGCTGCGACTCGATACAGCAGGGTACGGTACTTGCATTCGTATCACTCGCTGCTGCCTATACGGTCATGTCGGGCAATGCTTGCCTCTACTCTTACCTGCGACTTTTATTCTTTTCTTGATCTCAGATTGAAGTTCGGTGCTCTAGTTCGAGTGCGTGTAAGCGTTGTGATTTAATAACAGACCTGTTTTGTTGGTTCTGTCGATTACTTTCGTAATGTTATAGTACTTTACAATAACGTCTATCGTCATGCACTTAGTAACAATTGGAGTCCTTTTGAGATTTCCGTATAATTTATGAGCAATTTCGGTGCCATATTTCAACAGAAGAGCAAGCAAATGTTTGTCGTAGAATAAGCAATTCTGGTGCTCTGTAGCAGCTGGTCTTGTATGACGGCGTGGTCTGTCATATACTACCGTGCGACGCTGAGCAAAAGTACTAATTCAATTTGGTACGTTATGAACTTCTTTAGGGCAGCAGTTAACCAACGCTGCAAAATGTGACAATTGACAATTCTCTGTTTTGCCGTCCTGTCCCAGCTCATTTTTCGTGGAGCCGTTGGGCCGTCGTTGGAACCAGCGTACATTGCGCTTGACGACATCAGCGTCAGTGAGAACGATAGGTGCGAAACGCTGCCCCAAGGAGCTGGCCAATCAGATGCAGGTGATATTTGCGTGCCTAACGTTGGTATCTTAAAAATTGCACTGCGTACATCACGTTCTTTATTTTTTAATGCGAAAGCATTTTATGTTCCAAGAAGCAGAAGTGATCAAGCGATGGTGTCAAAAATGGGCAGTGGTGCAAAGAGTAAAAACACGTAAAAAATGGTCGGATTGACATCAAATTTGAAAGGGAGGTTCCTGTGAACAAATTAATTTAAAGGATTTATCATTGGCTTTGACATTTCAGCGTTTCATCACGCGATATGGTCACAGTAGACTATGGTTGTCAACCTCTTACTTAACGTACTTGACGTCCCCAGTGGTGAACTGGAAAGACGCAGCTTCCCCATTAATTTCTGATCCTGTCTTTCGCTTTTCACCACTGGGTTCGTTTACGTTGTTTGAGCGTGGTCTTGGTTTCTAGATCAACAGCCAATCGTTTGCGAATCATAGCGCTTCAACCAATCATAGCTCTTCAGGCGCGTGTTGTTTCGGGCGTATCACTGGGACTGGTGCAATATTATGCGCATTAAGCCTAGCGCTATCTGATGCAGTATAGGATAGAATAAACATTAGCCAGTGTATGCGGAGCACTGTTTTACCGATAAGAACATTTACCGACTGGCAATGCGAAGGTCCGCAGTTCGAATCCAGGCAGCGCTGCTTTATAATTCTGGCGCCTAATTTTTTTATATCAACATATCAGAAAACCCTTCCGGAAAGCTTCGGCAGATGTTCTAGAGACTAGGGTAGGAATAGAATATAACATACCGCTGTAGAAATAAAACGTAGAGTACATACGGGCTAAATACACATTGGGAAAAAGGGTGTGATTCAAAAAATAACCCTTTCAAATGTGTGTATTAGTTCACCTAAACACCCTGTTCTATGGATGTAAGTAGCGAGTTATAAACACGAGATAACATCCCTAAGAGTGCAATATTCCTTAGTGTGTAGTTTATTGCAAAAGCGGAAAATAGCTCACATACTTTGAACTTAATCTACACAATACTCAAGCCGTGTCCCTTATTTTCACCAAATATGAACAAGGTGCCTTGTGTACCTTCGTGTGCCTCGTGCACCGAAGCATTCGAGGAAATCGACTAGGAACATCCTTCAACACGTAGAGATATGCAGAAAAATCAACGAGAGCAATTATTTTGCATCGTTTTTCATCATGTCATGAGCGCGAAAGTTTCGCCACACATTACACGTAATATTTCCCCATTTCTCACGTATTTTGAACTTGGTGTCTTGTACATGTTGTTTTAGGACTACGATAATGGCACTAAGACACTTTTCGCCGCTTGTATAAGTAATTATCTACAAAGCTTTGTATTAACCTAGGCAGACTAAACATTTGAAGTTCGTCACTCACAACATGCCTCTCACTTTAGCAAAATATAAAGACTGGGTCTTACAATGTTCACCGAGGAGACCAGGAAAACCAACTACATGCGTCGTCTAGTGCATTAACATTGGGAGTAGACGGGTATTTAGTAATTATCTTAAAAGCCCCCTCCCACCAAATAATTCCTTTACAGACAACAAACTTTTGGTACACATCGTGTGCCGAATTCTCTCTAAATATGAAATCTGTGCCGTTTTTGTCCTTAGCAGGGAAGCGGGTGAGCTTTGAAGCGTTTAATATCACTTCTCTAAACATGTTGAAACCAAGAGTTCACAAATTTTTATTTACCCCCTAATTAACACACTCTCTTCAAAATTTGCTGCATGTTGTCACTTAAATTCTTCAACTTTCCTCGAAATATATACTTCGTGACAATCCTAGATTTATCAATAAAACCGTGCCAGCAGGCGTATAACGTTTTTGAGAGCGTCTGATTGCTGTAAAAGTTTCACAGTAAAATTTATGTACAATTGCACATGAAAGACTTCCAGCACACAAAAAGACGCATTTTAAAAATTTTCAAAAATCTTTCTTCAATTGGTTATTATTTATATGCCAAATGCGCTGCCACTAGTAATAAAATTTCTTTCCACGATTTAAGTTATAGGTATGTCGCTGAAACTGTGATAAATTCCGAAAGTGACCGAAGATGTAAAAAAAAAATCATTGACCTTCATTTACAAATTTAGAGCCTGATTCCACACAATTTTCTTCGGGTGCCTATCATTAATAGCTTCTTGTGACACGACATACACGAGGATATTGCTAGCCTGAATGAGGCAAAGGCATGATTTCTCCTTTCTTTATAATTTTTTTCTTGGAATTTGTTACGGGGTTAGAGTGATGACTACAGGGTTAGAGTGATGACTACAGGGTTAGAGTGACAAGTGTATTCAGAGCGACAAAATACATTTTAAAGAGTACAAGCGTTGGGAACAACTAGATAAGCTTACATTTTTTTTCTACGGATTAGGTGCAAACAACTACACAGGGAATAAAAGTGTTGTCTGAATGTATCGTAAAATATTAACATTTCTATTATTGGTGTTCAGTTTTCAAGGCGTTGTATGCGTGGTCACATTGGATGCTTTCACTACTTACTCTCACTACAGATGACCTTGTCAGCTGTGACTTCGAAACAGGAGACCTTTGTCACTGGACCTCTGAAAGTAGAGTAGCACCAGTGTGGAAATTCGGACCACCAGCTAGCTCCTCTCTGGGCCCCCTTCAGGCGCCAGAAGACAAAGGTAGGATTTATCACGCTGATTTTTTTTCTGGGACAATGAAGGCGGTCAGCGGGCGTTGCTTTCATGCAAGGGCGGTATGAGTATGCTAATAAATAAACACGAAGCCAACACATGCAAACAATGGCTCTCATAGAGCGTTTTCCGAGCTATCAGCTGAATATACGGGCACACCAAAATTCTTTATTATTGACTAGAATTATAAAAAAGTTGACTTTGTTATTGTGCTGCCTCAGCCTGTCATTCAGGCACTGCTCGGTTTGGCCCACGTACTTTCTACCGCAATCTAAAGGAAAGAAAGTACGTGGGCCAAACCGAGCAGTGCCTCAATGACAGGCTGAGGCAGCACAATAACAAAGTCAACATTGGGAGAGAGGGCCACCTGGCAATCACTGTAGAGACTGCAAATGTAAGCCAGACTTCTACGCCTGCGCTGTGGTTGCCAGAAGCCACGACAAATGGGTTCGTTTAATAATTGAGGCCAAAAGGATCATTGAGGCAGGTGATAAGTGCGTAAGTGTTGCCTCAATATCTCTATCACGCAAAGAACTACTTTACCTGAACGCGAATGCGCACTGAGAAACTGTGATTGTGCTCTCTGTATAAATTAGTGGCGTTCTTTTCTGATTAAACATTGTTGGAAGTGGCGCCATGTGTGTGTGTGTGCTCTCTCTTCATCCGTCGTCGTTTTCGCGCCTTCACTTCAGATCATGCTTAACCAACACGCCCAACTATCCATCCTAACAACATGAAGTTAGTACAATGTCGAACAGTTTCTGCTTAGCGTAAACTGCTACGAGGAAAGTGCTGAGGATAGGGGGCCAGTCCGGGAGATTGTGCAGTCTGACACGGCGCCTCAAAACGCGAGTTGTCGCAAGGAAACAGGAAGAGAAAGTGGCACGTGGCACGCGCGGCGAGTGTTCTAAAGAGCTGGCAGCCTTTCCAACGAGTTGCTTGCCTGCGATATGATACTCCAGGCTCCCAACATCCCCCGGGCAAATCTATTCATTTCACCAACGCCTCCACCACAATTGCACTCAATTAGGGACGAGCGCAGGATATACCCTAAGCTACACCAAGACATTACAAGGACACAGGGCACACTCATCAGAAAAGGCCAGACGAACACCCTGCTCACTCCAGCACGGAAACACCTCCTCCAAGGCATAATTACTGGAGACCTCCCTCGCTGTAGCCACTGTGCTGCCTATCCTCCCAACACATCACATATCCTATGGCAATGCCATCCAAAACTACCCCCCCCCCCTTACTCAAACCTTCATCCCTCCCACCTACCCCTTCCTCCGAGTGGCTGACCGCCGCAACCACCCTTCACGACCAACGATTCCTTGCGGACTTCATCGGCCTAGCGCTGAAGCACGCCTCAAGCGACGCCCTGGACTGAGGGCGTCGATGCATTTTAGGGGCGAAGCTCCTTAGGGCGTGGGTCTGTCCTTCCTCCGATGTAGTATGTAGCCACCTGTAGGTTTATGAAGTGTTCATTAGATGGCGTAAGTGGTAGCCACCTGTAGTTTTATGAAGTGTTCACTAGATGGCGTAAGTGTCGATCTTTCTATATATAAGTGTATATAATGTCACTAGATAGCGCTAGTTTTTAGTATAGTTGATGAGAAAACCTACAATGTAGCGCGACGGGTTACCGCTAGGGGTGTTATAATAAAAGGTGCTCGCTCTTGGCGCGCTTTTTCGCTCGGAGTTGCCGGATGGAAGACAAGGCTGCGGAGCGGAGAGCACGGAAGGCGGCGGCGGCGCGCGCTCGCAGGTAGAATCCCGCGGTGAGAGCCCGCGAGGCCGCGGCTTCAGGACAGGCAGCGCGGCGGCGGCGCGAAGACCCCGTAGTGCGAGAACGAGAGGCAGAAGCGGCACGGCTGCGGCGCGAAGACTCAGGCGTTCGCGAACGCGAAGCAGCAGCGTTATCCAACCGTTATCCCTTCATTTCACGGACCACAAAGCCGTGGTAATAAAGGGACTCCGCAAACCAAGCATCTAAGAAGAAGCGTCTAAGAAAATAAAACGTATTGTATATATACACATACTGTTTCTCACGTGTTTACTTGATCATATACTGGGCGAATTACTCGGAGTATTCACGGTTTACCGATGATCCCTCCGGAGCTTCGCCCCATCATCATCATTCACCTCGTGGATATGCTGTGATTTTTCTTAATCGCAGAATAAAATGATTTCTCTCTCTCTCTCTTTCCAACGAGTGATATATGTGTGGGATCTGGTGCCACGACATTTTTATTCGAATTGAATACTTGTACGCTACTTGTAAAAACATGGATGCAACAGAAACACTTCTTGGTTTTCCGGGGTATAAACTGGTTATTATGTCGAAAGCCGGAGACGATTGAGCGCGTTTTTCTTGATGGCTGGGACGCGGGTTACTTTCGAGATATACTCCAACGTACCTTAAAGAAAGACCTACCATTATATAACCACGGAAAAAGTTTTTTTAGCAAGAAAATGTGATGATGGTGCACCTTTTGATGCATTGATGTCGATCGGCCTGCGCAGTATATGAAGATCTCGGTTGGGTTTCTGCCACAGTGATGTTGAAGCAAAACCTGTCGCTAGTATTATCGCGAGGCTGGAATAATTCTTCTCGAAGTGCATAGAACACCTAGTTGTGCTCCAGCGTGGGTGCCGCGTGTAGAAACCATGTTGCATACAAAACTTCTCTAATTTCAACAACTTCAGCTCATGTTAGGCTGGCAGCCGAAGTATGTTTTAATTCCTTTGACATTTTACTTCTGTGCATTTATTTACATTGAGCTATGCCGGCAATAATACCAAAAAAGCGATCGTGGCCGGCCGCGTAGCGAGGCGAGACTGGAACCTACGTACCTGCGTAACGCAAAGTGCGAAGAATGCTTCGCAATAAAATGTAGGCAAATAAATAACGAAATTAAGACAGGGATCCCGCATTGCATGCACTGCAGCACGATGCAAGCAAAAAACACCGGGTACGTGTGGACAGCACATATAAATACATCGGCTTAAAAACAGAAATACTTGTGACTTTCGGAATTTGGTCAAATACGACTCACACACTAGGACAACCTGCAGAGCACAACATTTTATCCGCAATAGAAAGAAACTGACTGAGAAATATTTTGCGTTTCCTCATCTTCTGCGCAGGCGGCATGATCCACCTCACCGGATCGTCACTCGCGAACAACAGCGGCCGCGCTCTACTGTCCTCGGGTGCGGTAGAGACACAGACAGAGGCGGCTTGTTTCTCCTTCTGGTACCACATGTTCGGAGGCGACGGCGTGCAGCTGGAGCTCTACCTGAAGAAGTCGGTCCGTTCAGCTGGCGCTATGTGGCAGACCTACATGCTCTTTAGCCACAGTGACCGCACAACGGCAGACCGGTGGTACAATGTGCGCCGAACGGTGCTCCTGGATGCTCAGAACAATAAGGCAAGTGGCACAAGGAACTGCTGTACAGAAAAGTGTTCTTTCTTCGTTAGAAGATGATCCGTGGCTTCTTACAGCCTATTGGGAAAGGCGGTTTGTTCTAGTGATGAACTTCCTTAGCCTATCTAGCACGTGTTTGAAATAATAATGTGGATTTGCAGGAGGGATAGGACACTACCTACCCTTGATTTCTAGAAATGGTTCCTTGAAGTGAGATGAAACTGTAGAACGTTCAACATTTAGCGAAAAATTAGAAGCCTTGTTCACTATGACAATTGTTAACAATTTGTCAGAACTGACGAAATAAAGAGCGATGTATAAATAGCCTATAAATACCGAAAAGCAAGGATCACAAGGCTCCTCTGTGGTAACCGAAACGCCTTTGAATTTTTCACTAAATGTTTTTTTTAGTTCTTTGTGAGCGTTCTTTTTTTTCATCACTCCTCCTCCCGAATAGGCGGGATTCCGTCAAGCACCAGATTTCATCTGCTTCAAGCGTATATGAAGTATTTCTGCATAAGATGACAACGAAGTACACCAGGGACTCCCGCTTGCATCAAAGGAGCGAAAGTTATATACGAGTGACTATATCAGGCCGTCGGCGAGGAAATGCTAAACGTGACGTAATTTATTCAATGTATATTCATTAGTCTAGGGTCTGGACAACTGGCGAAATAAACAGTTAGGTGTAAGTAGCTCATAAATACGGACGCGCAAGGACAACATGATACGCAGAAATATATGTGCGCGGCTGTGGTGACACGTTAAGGAAAGACTCAGTGAAAGCCGCACTACATTGTCAGTCGACAGAAAAGAATGACATCCTGAATGTTGACGACCGACCTTGTTGTGTACTGCGTAATTCTGATTTCTGCCGCATTGGTGGGCAACGGTCCGACCAACAAGCTACCTGTAGTTACAACGAGCTCTAGAAATCAAATTGTTTTCAACCAAAGCTTGAATTCAGTGGTTTGGTAGGTAATTTGCTTTCTGAATTTCTTATTCATTTTTTTATTTTTTATATTGTCATCGTCTTTTAGCACACATATGCATCTGGCGGACAGTTTCTCCGAGAATAAAGTAATAGCTCGCCGTTTGACTCTCAAAAGAACTCCCGCAGCAAGCCATTACTTAATACCCTGTGGTTTACTCACTGATGATAAAATTATACTCTCAGTAAGGTGACAGTCACTGGTGGGCCAGCGAATGAGCTAAAAATTGTGAAAAGGCTTTCCCTACATGTTGTAAAAACGAAGTTCATGGCAACCATGCGCTAGAAATATTTCGCATCTCCGCCGTCAATTGCAGGTTGTTTGTCCCAGTAGGGTGGTTTTGTAGTGAATTAGTGTGCGGTGCCCAAGCTATTTTCTTTATTCCAAAAAACCGAATTAGAGAAGCTAACCGTATTGCACGGCGAAGTTCTTTATCTGCTATTTTTTCGTATGTTGCTCATGCAGTTTGTGTTCTCTTTGACGGCCATTCGGGAAAATCCGAACGCAGCTGTTGTTGCCTTGGGACCGCTAGATTTCACGCAAGGTCCATGCGACGTGCTTACAGACTCTAAAGGTAAGCCCTTCTAGTATTATTACATAATTTTTAGCGAAAATATCGAATCTACAAGACGTCAACCTGAATGCACTGGATGATCTTGTTACCCTCATATGCATATGCTACTATTCCTCATATATGTACCCTGAAAGACGCAATGCCCATCCAGGTGAACGCGGCAGCAATAAAGCTTGCGTATGACGTCGTGCTTTAGGAAGACACATATCTCAAGTCCTCCGCTTAGAAGTTAGGGACGGAAGTTTTGCAGTTTTTCTGCTGACGTGGCACACAAGTTAGCAGCGCGCACATTTATCAGTAGTAGCTCATATGGTGCGAAATGTATTTTCATTACTTTATTAGTAGGAATGTACTGAGTTTTTTTTTTCAGGCTACTGTGACTTTGAAGCCGACCTATGTGGCTGGGAGTCCAGCACGGTCTGGAAGCGGGGAGTGAAGCTATTTTCAAATGATGACCCGGCCCACCATGTGCGTTCAGGACCTGTCAATTCTGGTGCGTGATGTAGTTCTTACTGCTCTCTTCGTCCGATGTTTTCAACAACAACCATTAGTCATTTGAATCTGTAAGATATAAATATATGAGCAGTGTTTCCTGCTGCACATAACTTTTATTTACGGGCCATAAATTATGGTGGCTTTAAATTTCTTATTTGAGCGTCCATCATATAGATCAATAGATAAGTAACTTACGGTGCTATCACCGTAATTGCCGCAAATGCTTTGATTGGCCTTTATTTATTCACAATGCGTTCGTGCACTTGCAAACCATCATCGATATAATCTATCCGGACAACAATAACTTAAAAAGAGACGGTGTGGGAGCTACGCAGATGATTTTTCCACCTTTGCAGACTTGCTGAAACCTACACTTACTATGAGTGAGAAGCGTGCAAGACAGGTAAAAGACGGACTCTATACGCATATCCTCGCTGTCATGCCAGCTTGCTCCTACGGACACATAAGCCTGCCGCGATCGTAGCAAGGTATCTCGGTTTTGCCAGAATGCTTGCCGCGCAGACATCTGTACCGGTCAGACATGCGTGCCCCTTCCGTTCAATTGGCTCTGCAGCGAAGCCCGGGCAGCCTTCTAGCTTTCGCTACAGGCATGACCGTTGTCTGTGGAAACGTCAGCGTTCCTGCTGAGCCGATGTATGCATACCACACCATAGCGCATACGACGATGTGACCAGAACTATATATATATATATATATATATATATATATATTAGAGCACTGCACTGGCCGATTTTTCAGCCCAGGCCCGGCCCGGGTCCGTTTTTACGTTGGGCTGCCCGCCCGAGCCCGCCCAAAGTTTTATGGCGAGACCCGAGCCTGGCCCGGGCCCGGAAATAATCTACGTTACCTGGCCGGCCCGGCCCGCCACTCCTTTACCTTAGGCCCGAGCCCGGCCCAAGCCCGGCTCGAAACCGGCCCGAACCCGGCCCGAGACCGAAAAAAATCACGGAGCGGCATTAAAAAAAATAAAATAAAGAAGAGAATGAACTGAATTATTATGGCATAAATACATGTCATATGCCATTACGAGCACCAGTTCAGCGGTCTGAACGCAAATACCAGCGCGCGAAGTAGTACGAATGACCCTGCCGAGCCGTATCACCAGCAGTTTCCAACGGCGCTACCTTGAGGCGGCCAAAGTCACTTCTATCGCAGCGCCGCCACAGTATTTTCCCACGTCGGGTGCCTCACTGCAAAGCATGCGCCGCCCCGGCCGCTCGTCCCACTCAACCGTATTCTAGTACACTCTAGCCGAAGCGCAGCCACAACCGCTCGCGAGCGCAGCACATGGATGGAGTAAATGGAGAAAGAAAGCTTCTCGTTCCTCCATGGTGCAGCGTAATGCGCTGCTGCTAGGCGGCCGGTTCAGAACATGCGGGCAATCATGGATGGACGCAGTGCCATATTTCAGCCGCGTGACGAATTATCTTATCTTACCAGTCATCGTTTTATCAATTCGCCTTTGAATAATCAGCAAGTCGCGAACGCGCTTCCACCACGCTGAAAGCATTAATTACATTGATTTAGGTAAGGAATACAATGGCATCCTTTGGTTTGAGGCGACTTCGGTCTTTCTGGACTTTATATTCTGTTCAAACAACGCAAAATACGACAGAAGGAGAAAAGGGAAGTATACAGGAGTAGCACTGCTAGCTTCCAGCAGCGCCGGTGCAACAGGTTTTTCAGAGTCGAGAAGCGCGAGGATAACTCGCTGCACGTTACATGCGCACCACCAGAGAGTCCCAGCCCACCCGGGCCCGCGTCAAAAGCATATGCCGTGCGCCCGAGCCCGGCCTCAGCCCGTGAAAAAACTGCCCGTGCCCGGCCCGGCCCGCGGGCCGGGCCGGGCACGGGCTTTCCGGTAAGCCCGAGCCCATGCAGTGCTCTATATGTATATATATATATATATATATATATATATATATATATATATATATATATATATATGTGTGTGTGTGTGTGTGTGTGTGTGTGTGTGTGTGTGTGTGTGTGTATGTGTGTGTGTGTGTGTGTGTGTACGGACGCCTACGGTTTTCTTACGGCATGGCCCCTCGATGAAAAAGCCTTTTCGTTGCACGGCTGTCATTCGGTTTCACGTCGTGCTCCACTGCGGCGCGGTCCCTGCAACGCGGCCCTCCTCACCACGGCAGCGTTGCGAGACGCCGGGTACCCGCCACGCCGCTGTCCTTGCTTTGCGCAAACAGTTGCCTCGACTGCTGTGTCGCCCCATTATGTCAATACCGCGTACTGTTGAACAACGTCCAAGTAGATTCAGTGTCACGCTATATCTTACTTGATACCACGTTCAATGATTCGCCCTTCGGGCAAAAGTGGTTCATTCAGTTCCTTCTGTAATTTTACCTTAGTCTAGATAATGTCGAGGTGGTCTCCATGGGGTGAAAAGAATCAGCCCTCTGAGGTACATAATTTGGATGATATCACATAAGAGATGGTCCTTCGTTTCCGACGTGTAGAAAGCAGGAGAGGGATGTCATTTGGGGGCGTTGGTAAAGCAACGGGCGAGAAGCTCATCTCTGTGGATGGCAGGTCGCCTACTCGCACTTTGGTTACCACATTTTTATTTGCTCATATCTCGCCTACTACTAAACCCTTTACGAAAATCCTCACGGTATAGAAGGCTTCCTTGATGATGATTTTCAAATTTTAGTGTATGACATACAATTTTGATGGGGAGTGGTTTATTTAGGAAATGCCTGAAAGCAACGCCGCTCATTTCATTCTTCATTGCCCACGCAGCCTACGTTCTGAGGGCCGCCATGCCCTCACATACTGAGAAAGTGGCCACCGTGACCAGCCCCGAATTTCCTGGCCAGAGCGAGCCGCATTGCCTGGAGTTCTGGTACAGTCAGACC
The DNA here is from genome assembly GCF_013339745.2 of Dermacentor silvarum. NCBI lineage: Eukaryota > Metazoa > Arthropoda > Arachnida > Ixodida > Ixodidae > Dermacentor > Dermacentor silvarum. The sequence goes on from NC_051157.2 coordinate 134,245,860, forward strand.
GGTACAAGCGACGCAAAGCTACAGGTGAATCTGGCGCTTAAAAATATGGAAACAGGCTTGAGTCACCAGCGAGGTATTAATGGCGCACACGGTAATGCAGTTAGAGATTGCCTGTGCATATAAATGACCACATGAACATGTGCGGCCGAACCGATTTGTTCTTTTATGCACGCAGGCTGAGATTTTGGTGCAGCAAGAAAGCAAAGTCATCTGGACCAAGCCATCGTTCTCAAAGGGTGACTGGATGCTGGCGCGAGTGCAGTTTGTGCAGGACCAGAGCTTCAAGGTGGGTGTCACTAGTAAGGGTAACGGCAGAAGATGTGTGTGAAGTTAGGCACGTTTGTTCGAGATGGGCGTCATAAAACAGTGCAGACGACTGGAAAACCTGCACGACTTAAGCACAGGGCAAGAAAGCCATTCGCATGCTTTATTCCATGGAAAACATCCAAGACACAGCCATAACACATTTATAACTCATTCAAGGTCAAAAGAACGCCGCATGGTTACATCTAAGCTCTCCCAAAACGAAAAGAGAGAGTGAACGAAATATGATGGAAAATGACGAAAAAACTAGGTGACAGGGCACAAATGAAAAATTGTATACGGATGCGAAACACTCTGTAATCAAGATGTAAATAATGCGCGAAAACAGTAAATAAAATACAGTTGTTGATGCACACAATTGGAAAGGCGACACGTAATGATGAAAAAGTGTTAAAGGGCTGCTTACCTCGAGAAATGTAATATTCTTGCGCTGGCTATTGCAGTTAGAGGAGTCGAAAGCTCGAAACTGTGATCAGTGTGTCACACTGTCCATCGTTTCTGCGGTGGCCCCGTTGTCTTTGACTAGAGTTGTCATCATCGTCAGGCCACCTCCGTATTCCCAGCTTCATCATCCCGACATGCTGAACAAACGTACATACATGGAGTTCCACGAACACTTCCAAACTTTTTAAAGTTGCCTGTGGCAGATAGCACAATTCTAGTTCATGAGCAAGTCTACTTAAAGAGGCGGACATTACTTGCACAAAAAAATGAAATGTACAATCGTGTAATTAATAAAAGTTCCCTAATTAAGATTTTAAATAATTACCTTATGGCCCGTATTGCCATTTACAAATTCTAGCCGTGGAGTTCAAAAACGCAATCAACTTGGAACGAATTCTGAGGATGACACCAGTTTCCAGACAATAATTCCCGAACTTTGCGGAGAAAGGCATAGGCCTTCCAGTTACTTTCTTAACAAAACGTCATGCATTGAAGCACAAGTGTAACTGGAACTCCAATGCATTTTCCCGCAAAGTTCGGGAATTAACATCTCGAAACTGATGTCATGCAGAGAATTCGTTCCAAGTGGATCGGCCTGGCGAACTCCACGTCTAGAATTCGTAAATTGCAATATGTACCGCAAGGTAATTAGTTTAAAGTTAACTTAGTGAATTTTTGTTATTTAATCGAATATGCATTTTATTTTTATGTTGAAGTGATATCCGCCTCTTCGAGTAGACCAGCTCATGAATTAGAATTGTGCTATCTGCCACAGCCAACCTTTACAAAATTTTTGAAAGTGTTTGCTAAAACACTGGGTATAACGCAAAAAAGGTAAGGCGTGCAGACACGGACACAAGAGAAGAGAAGTGGACAACACGAACGGCACATTGCGATTAAGTTTTCGCTAGTGAGCTGGCGAAAACGTAATCGCGATGTAGCCGGTCGTGTTGTCCACTTCTCTTCTCTTGTGTCGATGTCTGCACGCCTTACCTTTTTTGCACTATGAATCCTTACCAACTAGCTCAGCTTTCTGTCGTTCTAAGCTTCACTGGGTATATATGTTTGCCGGAATAGACTTGATGAACGCTTATTGTATGCAACAGCGCTACTTAAAGAAAGACAGAACTTAAGACACGCGACAGTGAAGACAGACAGACAGACAACGAACTTTATTAAGGTCCTGAGGAGCCAGCCATTGGAGCTCCAAAGAGCCCCAATGGCTGGCTAGCTGTTGGCTAATCCCATGTTGGAGCCGGGAAGCCATGGCTCTCTGCTCTCTCACGGGCCCTCTGAACAGCCTTCGACTGGTGTTCCTGTTGAGTGCTCGTGATGGCCTTCTCCAAGTGCACACGACAGTGCATGCGCCATTATTTAACCTCTGGTTTCTGCCCCCTAACCCTGCCGCCATGCACTATTATAGTTAACCACCACCATTACGAACTTTATGCTTCTGCGGTAATTCGCTATTGGAAGCGGAACGCGCTAACCACGAGGCACCAAAATCTTTCTCTTAAAAAGAGAAAAAAAATGACGGTGCACTGATGCTGTTGACAATGGCGATGGTAATGCGACTAGCATTCTTTCTCACGACCGGTGCGCAATTAGTGATTATACGTGGAGGATTCTTGTGACGGTAGAGTTACCCAGACAGAGACAGGGCTGTACGATATATTGAATTGCAGAATGTTTATGTACTTTTAAGCGGTTTGGTTGCATTTTATATATATTTATATAAATACAAATTTCGCCAGTACCCACATCACGATGACTGTCAGCGGTATTACGTTTCGCATTGAATCACCGTAGCGACACCACGTATTAACACGGTCGAAACGAGTTATGTATGAGACGGGTGCTGCCCCGGGACCTCTCACGCTTCTTTCTGGACACGCTGCGCCAACTAGTGGCGCTACGGAGAAGTCCGCGACTCGACTCCTTGACGAGAGGCGTTACGCACCGGTGCCTGCGAATGCCGAGTACGGTTCCCTCACTTACCGCGTACCCAATGGCACATACTCAGTGAAACAAGTTGCCAAGAGGTTCACTGAAGAGTGGAACATACCCAGCGCATTGATGGCGCAGTTCGTTAAAGCGTTGGCGTCAGAGAAGTTCATTGAAATGCGGCACATACACAGTGCATTTGTGGCGCAGCCTGCTAAAACTTTGGGTGGCTGTCATTGACGAATCCCTGTGACGTGGGTGCGATATCGCTCAAGATCGAGATATTCAGGAATCTTTTTCGTCATTGTAGAGTGGCACATTCCCAGAGGCACATACCTAGTTACCCAAGTTGGTGTCAAACGCTTTATTTAAAGAGCGGCAGACACCTTTATACTGGCACATACCAAACGACCCAAGCCGGCATCGAGGAGGTTTGTTGGAGGCTAGCACAGACCGAGTGGAACATACCCGGTGCTACGAGTTGGTGTCAGCGCTACATTGAACAGCAGTACCTATTCATTCCCGTATGTACAGTGAGCCACATCAGCGTGAAGGAGGTTCGTTGAAGAGTGACCACCCATTCAGTAGCCCGAGTTGGCCCGTAGCTTCGTTTCGAAGCCTGTTCGCTCATCAACGCAGGCCAATGCGCTGTGCATTCGACCATGGATTACGCAGTGGCCCAGGTAGACGGGAAAACGGGTAAAGACATACATTCATAGCCACCGGGAAGCGCGTGAAGCACCCTAACAACGTTAACGCATTCAAACAGCAATTGTGGAAACTACGGCCAGTTGTTGATGCGCCAAGGAAAATCAAGGAAGCGCCGGTTTTTTGTTAGTGGGATCATGCAATTACGGTCTTTCTACTTTTAGGGAGATGGATAGGTCCGCTTGTTATTGATAATTGGCGCTTTCTTTCTCTTTTTACGAACTGTCTCGTAAAATTATTCAATTTATGTTCCAGATTTTTCCTGATTACAGGAATTCGGCGGTCCCTAATAATGAAATGACATTAAAATAAATACGGTGTGTCCCACGTAGCTCGGGCCAAGCTAATTTTTAAAAATCGGCGCAGCTTCACTGTCTTAACGTCGCGAAGAGGGGTGAAACAGCGGAGCTGGTGGCTTCAACTTGGCTTTTACTTCGCGATGAGTCTCTTCATACTGTTGACGCGGCGCCGCCTCCCTCACTCAAAACTCGGGGTCTTCGGATCTTCGCCGACGCTTAGCCTCAGCTTCCCTTGCACGAAGCTCTGGGTCGGCACGTCGTCGATAGGCCCATGCTCGAGCAGCTTCCCGTCGTCTTTACTGCCGCGCCGCTTCTTTTTCAGGAGAAAGTTGCTTCTTCGTCCTCGCCATACTCGTCAACGAACGTCGGAATGCTCCGCGGAGGCAGTGCACGCTTTTATACTGCTCGGTAGACTTCACTGACTATTTTTGTTCTTTTGTAGACAAGCGTGGCACTCCATTAAGCCAGGTGCGCGGCGAGTCACGTGATGCGCTGCCAAGGCCACGGCGTAGCTGCGATCAAATGAAGGTCAAATTGCTGGCGACGGCGAAACTCAGCTTGACGTCATTAGCAAAGTTTTCGCTTTACAAAAACGTGCAACGAGATACGTAGATGTGATCAACGGCGTTTTGTTAGTGGTAGCCCGCGCATATACGGCCTTCCGAGAAAAAAATTACAATAAAAAACTAGACACATCCTTTAGAAGATCCTACAAGCTTTGGATAAGACTAGTACAATCCCCTACATGCAGTCTGTTCTATATCATAGTATACTGGTAAATTTCTTTCTTGACAACGCTTATTTATTTAGTGAAAATATTTACCTAAATAATTCATTACTTGCATAACAGCGAATACTTCAACACCTAACGAGCTGCTGCAGCGTGCGCGAGAAGAGCGGGCGCACGCTTGCTATGCATCTTCATTCACCTTTTGCGCCACAAGTTTGAAACACAGAAAAAGTAAATAGAAATGATGTTGCGAGCCAGAAATCTCTTATCATGATGTTTTCAAATGTGATGCAGAATGTCATGTCAAAATTTTCGCAATTAATGAAGTAATAATTATTTAAGCAACTAATTTCACTTAATAACTAAGCGTTGACAGCAAAGAATTTTACCAGTATGCGCGAGGAGAGCACTTAAAAAACGCCGTTGGTCACACCTTCCTATCGCGTTGCACTTTTTTGTTTAAGTAGCTTGGCCGGAGTTATCTGGGACGCAGTGTATATTGAAACCTTCATAAGCACGCTTACATGAGTAAATCTTTCGGTGACCTCTGTTGCTGTTTTAAATGATATAACTCATTCTGGTCGGAAACCAGAAAGGCAAACCGAACTCTGTTTTATTCTTGTGCTCTGCGCACGCTAACTTCGTAAGCAATTATGGCGTAAGTTTCATCTTTGTTTTTTCTCAAGCTTCGTGCTAACTATAACGATATCTCAAAGCGTGAATGTAAATATGACGCTAAAATAAGTCTATAGGTAAAAAGAACCTATAGTTGAAATTCGTTTTTTTTTTGTATGAAATATCTCGCTTCCTTCGGGCTACTACGTCCGAACATTTATATTATTTTGAGCCGCATGGTCGCTTCGTATGCACGGGTTTGTGGCGCTGTGCGGTACTTTCTTTCCAACTTATGTAAAAGTAATGTAATGTAAATTCCCCACCACAATGTTGATCAAGCGAGCCGGCCCTGAACTTTCTGACGGCGCCGACCAGGCATTTAACGCATAATCACTTACTGCCGTTATAACTTTTCTGTGAATGTCGTCAAAGTGTTTAAAATACGAAACATTCATTTCATATTGTTTTGGAGTCTTCGGGTAACGTTCTTCGTGGGCCTCCCGCACTTTATTTTCTTGAGTTCATTCTCATCCTCCTCGCTTGCACAGGTTGTGTTCCGGGCAACTTTACCAGCCAATACTTTGGTGGCGCTGAGCCTGGACAATGTGGCAGTGCGGCCGGAGCCGTGCGTCCACCCGTTAGAGTGTGACTTCACAGAAGGCCTGTGCGGATACGTGAACAGATTCGAAGGAGACTTCCGCTGGCTCATTGGTGCCGGTCGGCTCGAAAATCCTCAAATGCAGCCAAAGGCACCCATTCCTCAGGGTAAGTGCTGCAATGTCAGTAGAACCTGGATCAAGTCCATATTTGGTACTCAGAGCAGCAGCCTTTTTTTCAGTAGATATGTGGGCTGGCAGTAGAGATATGGCCTTCGTTGGCGTTAGGCAAGTTGACAAGGTCTTCGATCGTACCGCACATAGCGGACAGCTCAAATAATAATGCATCTGAAAAGTGGGTTACATAGCTGCGAATAGCCTGGGTCGCATTGCACGTCAGGCTTAAAATAGTTACTTGTTTTGCTGCTGGGCTATACGCCATGTTTGTCAAAATCACACAGCGTCTCACAGGAACGGTAGCCTCAATTGCTGGAAAAGATAGAACCCATCAACGGATCTTACTCGCCTTGTTAGTGGTAATTGTTGTATAATGACATGGCAAAATGTTGTCCGAAATCGTAGTTATGGTTAAATCACCATGTAAATAGAATAGCGATAACAACGCTGCTTATTTGTGAGCAGATTCATCTACTTCACATGTATCCACTTGTAAACATGACTTCCCACTGGGCATGACCCCAACAATGACCTTGCTTACCCGCACGGTGTCTTTTTCAAGCTCCCGTATTCTATTTCTCTTCGCTCCGACTCGTTCTCTGTTATCATTGCCCGAAAATCTCTGCTGCGGAGGAGCACGCGTGCACTCATCTCCACCGCATGTCTGCTGCTTTGCCCACGATCTTTCTAGGATGAACGAATTCTGTCGCCAGAGACATCCGGCTGGGGTGGCCCTTACACGAACTATGACTTGTTCTTCGGGTCAATCGTCAGAATCAGAATTTATTAATAAAGGTTGGGACATATTACAAGTATTTAGTATACAGAAGGAGGCCCCATAATCAATAGTCCATAGTCCAATAGTTCACAGTCATACGAAAACAACGTCCAGTGCCCTAATTGCTCCTGTGTTTGCAGCTCACGCCCGCCATCTATATTTGACGTGCCTTGGGACAATGGCACTCCGACGAACAAAACTTAGATATGTGAATTGAAAACTGATCAAACTGTAGGCTTTGAACGGGGGCTCATGGAGAACATACATTTCTTGATTCGCTTTTGCAGTAGGTGCATGAAACGGAGTTCCAAACTTATGGGTAATTCTATTATCACATTGTGCCACGTGGAAGCATAGGCAAATAAAAAGAAAAAAGAAAGCAGAATTGTTGGGCTGTGAGGCAAACGGCGCATTAAATAAAGTGGGAAGCGGCACCTTGTGCATTTTTGTCTTCTTCAGTACGTGGTGGGCCCTGGATGGGTAAGCATCGAAGGATCGCATCGTTGTTCTGAGTATTAAGGCCTTACTTTACCCGAGTCTTATTAGCAAATGTAGCAAAACCCTAACCACACCGATACGTGTGTCCGCCCCATGCTAAGTGCCACCAAATAGTGCAGGCTCTCAAGGACTGCGCGTCAAGAAGTCGGTAAGAATATTTTGTTCTATAGCCTGTAGCACGCCTGGAGATCCACGAGTGAAGCGAATGTCAGCTTGAAGGCCGGATGGTAACCGCATGCGCGAATACACAAAGAAAAAAGGAACGAAACTTGTGCTGCTGTGTCGTGTCTCTTGCGCTCTCTACACCGTGTGCCCCCTCTGTTAGCCAAGCCGTTAAAGAATGGAAGAAAGCAACATGACGCGAGATGCAATTTAATAATCACAGTCTTCGTTCGTCACAGGCCTTACGACCGAACACCGTAGGTATTATAGTATTATAGCTGTTTTTGATCTGTGTTTTGTTCTTTCTTTTTTTCTCATATCACCCTGTCGAAAGTTATCGGGGACACCCTATATACAAAGTATTTAATAACCTGATAGAGAACATATGGGAATAAACGTATGCGCCTGAAGCGGCAGGCACATACGATTACTGACCCGCACGTTCGTGTCGCCTGAAGCGGCAGGAATTTTACCGACAAAGGATGAGAGCACGTATGGAAGGTCATTCAGAATAGGTGGCTTGTGAAGTCGCAAATCTGCAAACGGTGACATTGACATTTCTACAACGCTGTCTAGATAACCTAATAACATGAATCTTGCGGCCGTCACGTGTTTATTGTGGGAATAGAGCCTGTGCTACAGAAGAGTGACGTTTACCAGCCAATAAATGCCGGACCACGAAAGGACAAGGAACTGACAGCCGTTATGTAATATGAAGATGTAGACCAGCAGTTACACCCAGATATTGGTAAAGTAGTTGAAATAGCACTACTTGAATAAATAGGCTAAAGCGTAAAAGTAGACGCACTTGGTTCGTACACAGTTTAACCTCGAAAACATTGTGACAATGAACCTGGTGTTCATAGCATAAGACTGTCCAACGCCAAGGCGCGCGACTAATTTCCACGTTATTCCCATGTAGAGTGAAAGCGTGGTTACACCGTGCGCTCCACAGAGGCCACCAATGTGCTATATAGTGATTGATCACTGCAAAACTGTAGAAGTGAAAGAAGCAATAATTAAAGAGAAAGTAAATAACAGCAAAATCTCAGATAAATGCACAGGAAGGTTGCTCAACCACCTTGCGTCTGATAGCTATAGTATTGCCCCAGACGACTTAAATGAGACTTTATCGTATAGGTGCCTACTCATCGTACGCTTACCTGGATCTGACGACGGGAACAGCAACGAACACCGCCACGGTCAAGTCGCATAAAGTTACAGTGGTTGGCCTACTGAGCCCTGTGTTCAACGTATTTGACAATCAAACCACTCTTGTCATCCAGTACTACCGAAACGGGCCAGGTGAGTGATGTATGTGTTCATTTATTGAGTACAGGAGATGTTTTATAACATGTGACATTGTTATTGTAAGCCACCTGCGTTAGAATAAAGCCTCTGCTTACCTTTCTGCCGAAGACTAGAATGGTTTAACGGTAGTGGTACACACAGCCATCCTGCCTAAAGCCTTGTATTATGAAAGTTGCGCGGATGCAAAAGAGAGAAAAAAAGATTGAGACGCTTTCAGCTGGCCCTCTTTAGGAACGTCGTTTTATCCTTCTTTCAATTCTTGCATTACAGCCAGAAATCACCCCTAAAGCATGTTGTGTTGGCATCTAAATTATAAACATATTGCAGTGACCTCTATAGACAGGCTTCTCAAAAAAATTCCAATGTCCCATCTTCCATGGAGGGCGTTCCGTAAGAAGTGAGACTATACACGTAAATCACTCAAATTTACTTGTCCATCTCCTTCGACATACGCAGATATTGTGACAGCAAACTTGTCCGTCTCCTGCTATGACGATGGAAAACCAGGAAAAGTTGAGACGCAGCTTTCCTTGGACATGGCTGAAGTATCTGAGTGGAGTACACTGAATGTGTCCCCGAAGCAAGGCGCCAACTGCCAACTGTCGGTGCAAGTCACACGCGGAGATGGCACTGACGGGGCAATGGCAATTGGTGCCATCCGAGTGCAGTCAGGTAAGACAGTTCAATGTTGGCATCCATTATCCACCACGCTTTCTCACTTTCCTATCATAGCTCACATTTAGGCAGCACGGTTTGTAAAACTAGCTGCCGTGGTGTGTCCGTCGCTGTAGATGAAAAGGAGTATGCTGGCTTAATTCGCAACTGCGGCAGCCAGATTTTGATGCGTCTGAATTGCAAGAACGCCCATGTACCGTCAGCCGAAAAAGTTTACGGACCACGGGAGCCCCGAAAACGTCCAATTTCTGAGCAGTCTGCAACAGTGGTCAATAAAACCGAACATCAAAATGTTGTTCACATATAATGGTAGAAGCTGTAAATGCTAATACTAGGCTGCGCGTTGTGAGGCTGCGCAGAAATTGCATGTTTTCTAAGATCCCGTGGTCCGTAAACATTTTTGATCGACTGTACATTGATTTAGGTGCTCGTTAAAGAAACTGCCGTGATCTAAATTCACCCGGTGCCCACCGCTATAGGTCGTCCCTTCTAACATACTGTGGATTTTCGGCTGATTAAGAATATAAATTTAGGCAACATTGAAAAATAAGCGTGTTTGGTAGTAAATTAGTGTACGAACACTTTTGCCTGAATCGTGAATCTAAAGCCTCATTTTCCAAGAATAAATACCCAGATACTGATATTGAAAGTTCCTATAGTGCTCATGGATTCATGGCGCCGATGTGCTTTCCTATGCTCCATAAACACGCCATCTAACGTCACGGTGTCACATCTTCTCCTAGAACATTGCGTGGTGAATAAGCACGTGCTCAAGTAGTAGTGCATATAGCGTCCGAAATTCTAATGCAATCTATTTTGAGCTATCTACATTAAAATAATTGCCGTTGCGTAAATGTCTTGCTCTATCGCAATGCCTTGAATTCTACTTGCAGTTGCAGCATTGCTTGTTGTTTCCTTTTGTCGAGTCTTATTAGGATTTGACAGTTAATGGTGCCTGTTAATAATAGAAATAATAATAATACACTGTTTTTCCATATTGCTGTTGATATTGATCAGTATAGTAAATAAAAACATTCCTGCGCATCGACGCCCACAACAGAAAAGCACACATAGACAGGACAGCGCCCGTCCGGACTATTTATATTATCGTCATTCTGTTCGCGCGAGGATTCTAATTACTGCCATGCACCAACTAACCCAGCAATGTGCTGGTCTTATTACTAATCACACTGCTTTCTTGTTTTTAGCCACCGTTCAAGAACCGGATACAGAATCAGCCAGTGAGTACGCTTTTTTATTTGATAGTAATCTTTGTTTCAAGCATTTCTGTAAGTTTACTTGCGTGAACGCGAGTTTAGAAAGTTGTCGGTGTTCATGTCGCTGTAAAGTGCACCCATTAGAAGCTCAAGCTACAGGATGACCTATAGTTAAAGTGTATATGTCATGGCGTCGTCCCTATCCCAGTGGTGGTGGCTACTTTATAAGTATATATTCCAGTCTCAGTAGAAAAAAGGTATTTGCAAATGCTATTTCGCAGATTCTAATATTTTGCCTTCCAGCAGAAAACACTACATTACACTTGCAGTGCTGCGGCCCCTAAAAAGTTTCATTCGAAATTTGTAGCGCCCGTAATCGTCGCCAATCGGCATTTATGAACACTAATTCATTTGATTTTATTCTCTTTCGCCAATTCAGATATTTATATCTTGACGAAGTATTCAGAAAGTGACAGGCGTTCCCCTTAATCCAGCAGTCTTGCCCACGCTGTAATTCAATTAATCAAAGTTAATAGCTACTTCGAAAAAATCAACTGACTTAAGCACCCACAAGCGTGTTACGATGCTATTATTTCAAAGTAAATAAAAAAACACTGTCTGAGGTCAGTGCACGTCCTTTGCGCTATACAACTCAAAATTATCCAGCGCATGCGGGAGGGTCAATTATTTTTTCTGATATTAACATTCTTTTTTTGTGCCTAGGAAAACTGTTGAGGGATATTTGTAGGGAGAGTCGAGGAATATATTATGGAATATTTCACACATTCTTCAGGATAGGATAGGAATAAACTTTATTTGTCTACCGGTTAAGGCTGTTGGTGCCCGGGGCTAGGCTGCCAGAGGTCCATCGCCGGAGAAAAATCGTTCGAGATCCTCGGCAATGGCCCTGGCCCGCTGGACGGCCCACTCCTGGTCCTTGGGAGACACATTCTTCAAGAACCATCGTTTAGGGCCACTTTTGTGGCAACTTGAGATAAGGTCGCCAAAATTGATTTGCAAGGTTTTATCACCCGTGCTTCTCGCTGCATACTGTTACAAACCACCATCTCATATGTTTTTGAAATGCGTATGCTCTAAAAAGTTGTCTTTAACTCGAAGGAAACGTCGACACGTGAAGTTCCAGTAAAAAAGGACTGGTCCTATTGGCGTACATTTCATTGTGTGTTTTTTGTGCTGTGAAGGATGGGTGCAATGTTTCAAGACTGCCTAAATATTGTAAATTTTGGTACTGTGGTAGCCAAAGGTACCCTGTCAAATTTTCGGCAAAACGAAACCCTCGTCTGTCAGCCAGGCAGCGGTAACCTGAGAGATTGCACATTTTAGACTGAACGTCATCAGGCCGTGAACAGTGTCAAGATGTAGTTGCTCGGTTTTAGTTTTGTTCTTCCAGCTATACTTCGCATAACTTGCAAATGCTTGCGCCTTTGCTTACTACCTCATTGCAAGTGACCGACTTAGGGCTGTCTTTCATGCAGCATCTCGCTTTAATCGAACCTAATCAGGGATGGTAATACACGTGGGCAGCTTGACATATTTGAGGGCTTTGTTTGCAACCTATTGTGAGCCATGTGACTCACCAGCGTCCTTAAATTGCAGATCATTGCACGTTTGAAGATGGAACCATGTGCGGCTGGAAAACAGACGGCGGCTCGCTGACGTGGACGCTCAACGAACCAGCAAAGAAAGTCCCCGACTACCCACGCTTCGACCGCACCCTTCGAGCTTACAAAGGTGACGGCCTCACTTGACTGATTATGCTCAGAACCTTGTGGATGTCACGAGCAATTATCTGAGCCCGGTTCACCTATATCAGCCTTATGTCTGCTGATTGTTTGTACAAGATAGTCAAAATAAGTGTAAGTTATGGGGCCTGAATAATGCTGAAGTTCTGGAAGAAGCTCTATTTTAGAACGAGCAATTGAACGTATTTTTTACAATAGATACCAGAGTCTTGTGGGACACGCATGCTGCGTGGTGAGCAGTTCATTGTAAGACCTTGTGCATGCACAATAATTGGGAGAATTTTTAATGGCGTTTTTCACTTGTTTGGTAAAACTGTAGGGATGCTTTTTTTAATCTGCGCTGTTAACCAGAATCTCTCTTGTTCTTTTCCTATGTGGTCTGACAAAGCCTTGCTTTGTACTGAGACGAAGTTCTTCTGATCGCATATTCTGGTGATAAGGCCACACTTTCTTGTCTGGTGTGTCCGACAATTTCGTATGGTGCCCGCTTTGAAATTTTAATGATATGCCACGGTCAACTTGCGTGATTTTTGACTTTGTTTGTCAATTTTGCTTTTTACCTTGATTTGATATTTCTTTAACTTCTGCAAATTTTAGTCGCGCAGGTTTATTGTATGCTTGCAGGATGAGTCACCCTATGTTCGTTATAATCTCAGGTTCAGATAATTTCATAAATAGCAACAACAGTTCACATATGAGCATACCATAATTTACTAGTGCGCCGCGCAAACCGACCACGATTTTTGAGATATGGCGACGCACACGTACTGCACTTGTAAATTGGTGCGAGGTAAGCCAAATACCTGATCAGCAAAAAGAAAATTTCACCGTGTCTTTTTCTGGTATAGATTTCGGGCAGTTAAAATCTCTGCTATGGTCTATTAAAACTAATAACCAAGGACAGCTGGAGCTAGATTTGGTCAACGAACCTTGATATTCTTGCTGGATTTTCTTCCTTTCGTACAACATATATTTACTTTGACAACGTGCATTTTAAATTTTTGTTTAATTATGTGGGAGAATTCGAGGTCCAATTTCATGTGTCGCGCGGGTTCTGTACAACAGCTCAAACTATGCAACTTAGGTAGCAAGGAAGTATTCTGGATAATAAAATGACCTTCAAGTTATTTGGCACGACGCAGACTCGCCTAAAAGCAGCAGTACAAACTTTAAAATCAAAATGTTGAAAGAAACCTTTAATACAATAGTGTGCACCACACATCGAATACTGAGTACTGAAAAACCTCAGAGCGCTTTCAAGCTGTCAAAGAACCATGGCCACCCTTGTACTGTTTTCCCATAGTCACAAGCCCATGTGTTTCGCACTTGCCGGCGTTGCACATTTTAGCGTAATGGTGTGGGTAAAGTAGAGCACTGCACGGACCGATTTTTTCAGCCCGGCCCAGGCCCGTATTTACGTTGGGCTGCCCACTCGAACCCGGCAAAACGTTTTATGGCGAGACCCGGGCCCGGCCCGGGCCAGCAAATAATCTACGTTACCCGCCCAGCCCGGCCCGGCTCGAAACTGGTCCGCACCCGGCCCGAGACCGAAAAAGATCCTCGAGCGGTATTAAAAAAATGAAATAAAGAAGAGAATGAAAATAATTTATTCTTAAGGCATAAATACATGTCATATGCAATTATGAACACCATTTGAGCGGTCTGAACGCAAATACCAGCGTGCGAAGTAGTGCGCATGACCCTGCCGAGCAGTATCGCCAGCAGTTTCCAACGGCGCTACCTTGATGCGGCCCAATGCACTTATATACCGCAGCGCCGCCACAGTATTTTTCCACGTCGGGCACCTCCCTGCAAATCATGCGCCGCCCCACTCGCTCGTGCCACTCAACCGTATTATAGTACACTATAGCCGAAGCGCAGCCACGACCGGTCATGAGAGCAGCGCATGGATGGAGTAAATGGAGAAAGAAAGCTTCTCGTTCCTCCATGGTGCAGCGTAATGCGCTGCTGCTATAGGCGGCTGGTTGAGAACATGCGGGCAATCATGGATGGACGCAGTGCCATATGTCAGCCGCGTGACGAATTACCTTATCTTACCAGTCATCGTTTTACCAATTCGCCTTTAAAGAATCAGCAGATCGCGAACGCGCTTGCATCACGCTGAAAGCAATAATTACATTGATTTAGGTAAGGAATACAATGGCATCCTTTGGTTTGAGGCGACTTTGGTCTTTCTGGACATTTACATTCTGTTGAAACAGCGCAAAATACGACGGAAGAAGAAAAGGGAAGTACAGAAGAGTTGCACTGCTAGCTTCCAGCTGCGCCGGGGCAACATGTTTTTCACAGTCGAGACGCGCGAGGATAACTCGCTGCAAGTTACATGCACACACATTCGAGTCCGGCCGGGGCCCGCGTCAAAATACCCGAGCCCGGCCCGGGTCAAAAAGCACATGCCATGCCCGAGCCCGGTCCGAGTGCGTAAAAACTGCCCTACCCGGTCCGGTACGGCCCGGCCCACGAGCCGGGCCCGGGCTTTTGGTTAAGCCCGAGCCCGTGCAGTGCTCTAGGCTAAAGTAGTTTCGTATTAAAATGAAAAGGATTACTTTCTGGCAGGTTTCACTGCATAAAACAGTTTTCCGTATTTTTATCTCTAACCGAATATTTTACACACACTCGTGAATATTATTACAGTAGATGTGCGGCAAATTTGATTTCGTTTTAACGTATCGTCCGTATCTCAATAGATCGTCTCCTTTAGTGACGGTTGGCTGAGAGGCCGTGAATGTTTTCCATTACCAATGACAAAATCTAAAGTTTGTCTTGTGACCTCCGGTTGATTACTACCTGTAGCTATAGTACCTCTTCATCTTAATTTTTCATGACAATATACCCTTTCCTTTCCTTTTCCACATCCCACAGCGCGGGCTACAGCCAACCGGGCTCAGTCGTGGTTAACTTCCCGGTCTTTCATTTGCCCTTCTCTCCCTCGCCCTTTGTAACAATTTATGACAAAAATGTGATCTGTGATGCTGATTGTATCGGCGTAAAAGCATTTACCTTCTGATTGACCTTGTTCAATGACAATGAGAGGATTGAATGCCTCCTCTTATTCGCTCTGCGCACTTGACGTTTGTGATGTGTTAAACGATTTATTGTGTAAACTTTTATCCTCCTATCTATTACTTCGCGAAGTCCTGTACTGCGAATGTTACATTTGAACGTAGAAAACATATACACACTTGCATGCATAAAGGCACAACGACCATGTGGAAGTGATTTTCCGCACTGGTTTATTTCAACCTTTCAAATTTACTCCGAGTGTACTCAATACGCCCGACAGCGTGCGCTACTAGAAAATGGAGGCTTCGCACTGGAATTGAATTGCACATTTTGTTTTCTTGCCCGGAACACTACTCTGTAACGCCAATATAAGTGTTTCCCGCAGCTCCTAATCATTTGTCTTCTTCGAAAGGAAAACGTATATTCGCAGCCAGTTTAACAAAGTAAACGTAAATTATTAGGGTACCGGTAAGTAGCATAAAGCAGCTGCCACATAGAATATACCCAAGAAATCAAGACAATAAAGCTAAGATTTGTTGAAAGTATAACGTTCGGTGCCAGTAACAGATAAAATAAAGATATTGTCTTGTCTCTCATATTTGTCATCCGTCATGACAAGAAAGACTCAAGAGAATTTATCTTGCTTTGACAGGTCGTTTCATCTTCGCGGAAAACAAGAATGTTTCGAAGGAGACGGCTGTTCTCAAGAGCCCCGTGTTGGATGTGAATGCTACCGGCGGGGCTTGCTTCAGCTTCTGGCACTTTGCCGTTCACCACAACTTCGGCAAGTGAGTAAATAATAGTGGATGCTCAGGATGTCTGTGCTGAAAAGCTGCATCAGTAATAGTGCAATATTACCAATAGTTTGAGGGCAGGTTTGCGCGTTGGTGTGTGTGCGGGAAATACTTGTAAAGACATTCAGTAAGCGGGAAATACTTGTCTCGCTAGTTCTAAGCTACAGATTCCAAAGATAACTTCTTAGAAGCCCGATGTGGGATATATTTGAAATAAAACAGCATCTAAAATCTGATAAAAATCAGAAAAACAAACATGGTAGCTTTCAGTGCAGCATATAAAGAAAACACTAGGGAACGAAAAAAAGCACGTACAACATCGAACGCTCAATCTGTGGTCCCCTGTGTTTGCGTTCACGTGTGTGTGTAGGCTGCGCTAAAGAATGCTATAGATTCGCGATTCAGACTAGAGCACTCTACGGGCCGAGTTTTTTCAGCCTGGGCCCGGACCGGGCCCGTTTTTACGTTGGGCTGCCCGCCCGAGCCCGACAAAAAGTTTTATGGCGAGACCCGGACCCGGCCCGGGCCCGGAAATAATCTACGTTACCCGCCCGGCCCGGCCCGGCCCGGCTCGACACCGGCCCGAACCCAGCCCGAGACCGAAAAAGATCACCGAGTGGCATTAAAAAAATAAAATAAAGAAGAGAATGAAAGGAATTTATTCTAAAGGCACAAATACATGTTATATACAATTATGAACACCATTTGAGCGGTCTGAACGGAAATACCGGCGCACGAAGTAGTACGAATGACCCTGCCGAACAGTATCGTCAGCAGTTTCCAACGCCGCGACCTTGATGCGGCCAAATCCACTTCTATCGCGGCGCCGCCAGAGTATTTTTTCGCGTCGGGCGCCTGACTGCAAAGCATGCGCCGCCCCAGCCGCTCGTCTCACTCAACCGTATCCTAGTACGCTCTAGCCGAAGCCGAGCCACGACCGGTCGTGAGCGCAGCGCATGGATGGAGTAAATGGAGAAAGAAAGCTTCTCGTTCCTCCATGGTGAAGCGTAATGCGCTACTGCTAGGCGGCCGCTTGAGAGCATGGGTGTAATGATGGATGGACCCAGTGCCATATTTCAGCCCCGTGACGTATTATCTTATCTTACCAGTCATCGTTTTACCAATTTGCCTTAGAAGAATCAGCAAGTCGCGAACGCGCTTACACCGCGCTGAAAGCATTAATTACATTTATTTAGGTAAGGAATACAATGACATCCTTTTGGTTGAGGTGACTTCGGTCTTTCTAGACTTTTACATTCTCTTCAAACAGCGCAAAATACGACGGACGAAGAAACGGGAAGTACGCAGGAGTAGCACTTCTAGCTTCCGGCTGCGCCAGGGCAACAGGTTTTTCAGAGTCGAGACGCGCGAGGATAACTCACGAGATGTGTTTGTCCTCAACCCGAAGGCGTCCCCACCTCAATAGGTGCTTGGGGTGCCACATGGGAAATGACCGCCATCGGTGTGGCCCAAACATCACTTTTTCTGTGCTCACGAGGGTTTCGACGGGAATTCAGTGCGCGGGCTCCTTTTCCAAGCGTATCACCCCACAAGGAAGCGGAGCGCCAAGCCGGGGTACGCTTGTGCCCATTTGAACCAGTGGGTGCCCGGCGACGGTGGGAGTCGAACCCACAACCTCCCGCATGCTACATGCGCACCACCGTAATGTCCGAGCCCGGCCCGGGCCCTGGTCAAAAAGCGCATACCGTGCCAGAGCCCGGCCCGAGCCCGCGAAAAACTTCCCTACGCGGCCCGACCTCGCCCACGGGCTGGACAGGGCCCGAGCTTTCGGGTAAGCTCGAGCCCGTGCAGTGCTCTAAGTCAGACTCGCCCAGATCCGCAGAACGTTTCAAGAATAAGCATTTTTTTAAATCAAGAATGGCTCGGCAAATGTGCCCCGGCACCCTTGCGCTCACAAACTGTCATAGAGGAAAGAATGGTGAAACTATATGAGCTTCGCTCAAAAATTTCTCAGTGATATTTCTATGTAGTTACATACGCACAGTGTTAACATTTGGTTATGATAAGCCCATGCGGTAGTCCTTATAGAAAAGACTTCCACTTACTCATGCGTATCATGCTACTAAAGGAGCGAATAAAAGAAAAACGACAGCACAAAGTACACCACACACACACGCATAAATAAGATAAAACGACATAATGTCTCGTTTTCGAGCGTTTTTGCGGGCTGCGAGGCTAACAATTCATGGTGCGATACCGTCTGCAGCATTTCCGTCATCTCGGGAAAGCAGGAACTGTTCCGCACGGTCACACGCAATGGTCACCGCTGGGAGCACGAATTGGCCGATTTCACCATGCCTACTGAAGGATTCCAGGTATTCGTTTGCCAAAGGAATTCTAACTTTCTCTCGATTGCGTTGAAGTAGCACTATGCTATAAAAACCTGCACATTCCACCCGAACTATGTGTAACACAAATTGCGCAGACAAATGCCCCTGTCATCGACGCAGGAGCGCAGCCTATTAAAAGAAAATGAAAATTGGAAATAGGATTAACTCGCATC
Source organism: Dermacentor silvarum (assembly GCF_013339745.2). Classification (NCBI taxonomy): domain Eukaryota; kingdom Metazoa; phylum Arthropoda; class Arachnida; order Ixodida; family Ixodidae; genus Dermacentor; species Dermacentor silvarum. The sequence goes on from NC_051157.2 coordinate 134,264,443, forward strand.
AACAGTGAAAGAAGCTAGGAAATATCAAGAGTGAATACCAAGCAGCCAAATCTCCCAACTGTCTAGTGTTCTAAAAAGCCGGTTTATAAACGTCTGTAATACAATGGCTGATTAATACCTAGTTTTATCTAATCAGGTGAGCCGATTAGACATCTCCTAAGAATTTGCTCTAGAAGTTGCCGCACCTTATACCTTTCTTGTGGTAAACAACCACCTTAGGACCACGTGTTAACGGTGACAATTTTTTTATTACTGATGTGTTCGTCATAGCAGCGATACACTAGCGCATGCGTATACTGCAATGCCAGTGTGCATGGAGCAGCAGTAGCATTGGTGATGGTGTTTTATGTCGCTATATTTGACAAAACACAGAGCGTTTATTGCGATGTTTATCTGCATTTTACTTCTTTGCTACCGTAAAATATGTTCGCAGAGCTGTATTTTTTCAATCTAGCGAAACATTTTTCCTATTATAGAACAATAGGGTGGCCTCAAAATGGCGGGCCGGTAGAGCGCGAAGGGCACGTGTCAAAGGTGATGACTCCCTTTCCGACTCCCGGCTGTGTGCCACTTAAATGTGTTACGCCGCGCAGCTCAATGACCATAAAAGGAGCGCTGTCCCTCACGATCGCCTCATGAATATGTCGTGACGCTCTTAGGCAGCGTTTTCTTCTTTCTGGGGTTTTACGTGCCAAAACCAGTTCAGATTATGAGGCACGCCGTAGTGGAGGGCTCCGGATTAATTTTGACCACCTGGGGTTCTTTAACGTGAACTACAACACAAGCACACGGGCGTTTTTGCATTTCGCCTCCATCGAAATGCGGTCGCCGTGGCCGGGATTCGATCCCCCTATCTCGTGCTCAGCAGCGCAACACCTTAGCTGACTGAGCCACCCCGGCGGGTTCTTAGGCAGCGTAACATTATGGGTTAATCGCAGAGCCATGGCATGAAACACGGGGACAACATGCCATAATAGTTGCATTTTCGCCTATTCAGAAATCAGAAGGACCACTTTTAACAGCAGAACTGTTTAAGCCGGCCGTTAGTCCGTCCATCGCGGACAAAAAATGTGGGCCAATCCTGGTGGTAGTGCAGAAAGGGTCCACGCGCAATGGCCCCTACCCCTGTGAACTAGCGAAGCTGAGCATGGATGAGTCTAGTTAAGCAAGGCTGGGAGTGCTTAAGCTTAGTCAGTCATCAATAGCCAATCGATAGCCAATCGATAGCCAATCAATAGCTAATTGATAATCAATGAATAATCAATAATTCCGGAAAATGCTGGGGATGATTTGGCAGTGCTTAGCTTAGCCCAAATACTAGGACAATACCTTCCGATAGCCAATCGGTAGCCAATCATTAGCTAATCGATTATCAATCAATATACAATAAATTCCGGAAAATGCTCGGGATGACTTAGTAGTGCTTAGCCTAGCCCAAATACGAGGACAATACCTTGCGATAGCCAATCGATAGCCAATCATTAGCTAATCGATTATTGATCAATAATCAATAAATTCTGGAAAATGCTGGGGATGACTTGGTAGTGCTTAGCCTAGCCCAAAAACCAGGATTAGCTAGGTGCCATCAGCTCCACTGGCTCTTTAGCATTACTCCTCCAGTGCAAGCTACGCAATTTTTTTCTAATATTCTCTGGCACAAAGGTATATGTGATAGGCATTATGTAAGACCAGAAATCGGTGGCTTGCAGCTTATGTCGGTAGTGTGCTCGTGGTACAGGAGCAGCTTCTGACATTTGATAAGCTTGTTGAAAGCATGGATTGCTTTCCAAGTACTTAGGTAGATTGTGTTTAAGGTGTCTTCATCTTGATTGCAGTTTGAGAAATTTGCATTTGTTATTTTCATTATGTTACCTATAGAGGATGTTGTGACATGGCATAGTGGATATGATGATCGGTGGTAAAATGGACTTTTGTTACTTAGGGCTCAGCTACAGCCACGGATTAATTCGTTCCGCTTTTGCGTTCTCTTGATGCACACAAAAGGCGGCAATTTTCAATCAAGTCAAGAAATAACGTATGCATGATAACGCTTGTAAAAGGCAAGTGAAAATGCCAGAGCAGACGACAGGACACCCAGTGTTATTCACGGCTTCGAGTGCTATCATAGGCGGTATCACATAGGGTGTATCAAAGCTGGTCTTGTTTGACACTAAACCTAACTGTTCTGGCCTACGCAGCTGGAGATCCGGGCGTCCATAGAACGTGGTATAGTGTCGTTGGACGATCTGAAGGTAACCGCTGGACCATGCCCTCCGCGAGGTTCGTTCACGTTTTCCTATTCTTTTCTTTAACATAGGTACTGCCATCTTAATTGGAATTTCAACTATGGGGGTGTTAACTGCCTTTCCGATCACTGTGATGGCTATAGAACGAAAAATAAAGGACCGAGGAATAATACACGCACGCGAAACATATGTTTCACCTTACTATAGCTATAGCTTTTTCCTCTAAGTACGTTTTTGTTACATGTCATCACCATTCTTTATTATACAGAATGCACGATGAAGGCATCTCACAGTGATGCTCTAATTACTTCTGTCTCCTTTTGTCGGCTGGCCGTACACTATGCTTACTATAGTTACCTAATTTTCTCACACCACCTATTTATCTGCCCGTTTTAGCTGCGTTTTCCTTCCCTTGGGAACGAAAATCCTTATCCGGAATGTTTGATTATCTGTTGTACGCATTATGTGGCCTGTCCCACTCTAATTGTTCCTTTCACATACAACTGCAGTACTATACCAGCTACCCCTCTTCCTCTCTAATCTACACCGTTCTATTCCGGTCTATTAAAGCTTCGCTTATCATTTTTTCGTTTCATCCTCTAGTCCTTAGCTTTTCTCAAGCTTATTTTTTAACCTGCAAGTTTCTGTCCCCTTGCGTCACTACTAGAGACCGGATTATAAGCAAATGCCTCTTTCTTCCCGCACCTGATGGCCGCACCTTATTTGGGTCGGAGCACAAAATATGAGATAAGAAGTAATTTAGCACTGATTTTATAGTACCGATATATGTCTATTGTGATCCTTTGTTCCTATCTATTCGTATTTGTGACTTTAGCGTCTGAAAATGCTTTTTCAGGGGCTCATTCCGTTTTGAAAGCACATTCTTCCTTCCAGATGACCTAGCAGCATTGGCCGACGTTGCTCATAGAAACACACCTAGTAATAGGACCTAATAAGTAAGGGCCAGCGTTGCAACGCCTAATGACCTTTCCGGGGTTTTTCACCATTTGCCTGACACTGGTTAGCAACGAGAAAGAAAAATATGACGAAAAGCCTGTTTCTTCGGAAGTGGACACGCAACTCCATGTTACTCTGCAGGCGTTGCTTTCAGATAAAAATGCATAGCATTTTGATACAGATAGCTCGTATAGAGTGCTGACTGTAGTGCACACTTTGGGTATTTTATGCGGTAGAGTGGAAATTTCGCTGGAGTCACCACGGACTGTAATTATGCGGTATCACTTTTCAGGGCCTCCGTTCTTTCCTGGTTGTACAGAGAAAGTCAACCTATGGCGGTTCATCTAAAGCAGTGTGCTCTGCCGTTCGACCTGCCCTTTTTATTTAATTAAGAGTATTTAGGAAGATAGACGCTGTTGTGCCCAATGTGTGATACTACAACAAAAAGAAACTTTGCGAAGAATTAAGTTACAGTGAAATAGTAAGAGCGCTTAAAGGGAAGCTGAAGAAGTTTCAGAATTGAAAAATGTACGGGGGTTTTGAAGGCTGACATAGTATAATTCAACTTCTGCAGTTATTTTCTCGATTATGCGTGTAGCAGCGCCACAATCGCGCCTTAAGTTTTCTCTGAAGCTCCGCCCCCTTTGCGTGCCGAGCGTAGCGGCGAAAGACTGGGCGCGAGGATGACGTCAATATAGGGGTCAAGTGAGCGCTCTATTCGAATCACGCTCCTCGCCGATACCTACGATGACGTCACAATCGCCTTCGCCATCAGAGCCCGTTAAACGACCCGCGGCGTCTCCCGCAGACGCTGCGACTTGTTCTTGCTAAATTAAAGTGACTAGCGGTGACTTCTGGCTTTTAAACTGTGATTTTCGTATTCAGGGGGTGAAAAACGATAATAATATGTTGAAAGCTCACTTTTTCTGAAAGTTCCACCGAGTTAGTTTTTTTTTCGGCTCAATGAATTTTCCGAGGTTCGCACAGGAGAATATTAAAGAATCCCAGAGAGCGTGATACCCTCAAAAATACGGAAATGCAAAATGCTCCACTCACCTCTGTCGGTGTTGAGCGCTTGCTTTCATCCTATACACCTGTACAAGCTCGTTAAGAATGAGAAGATGCGTAATCTTGAGTTTCGAAGCCTACAAATGATAATCAAGCCTTACTGTGATAGGTTATAAAAACATTTGTAAACGTAAACTTTTTATTGATTCCTTTTTCACGGGAATATTTGTTAACTTCAGTTCAACAGGCACAAATTTTAGCTTGTTTCGATAACCATTCAGCGTGTTTCCTGCGTTCTTTACGTTTTTTTGTGCTTGCTCCAGTTGATGGGAACATAAGAAGGGAAGTTTGGCTAATAAATTTACATTAGTGTGTCATGACCGACGTGTTAAACATGTGGGTTGCAATAGGTGTATTGACAAAAACGTGGCATGTCGGGTGCCCATCAGTGCCCTGATAAGGGATGAGTGCCCTGACAATAAGGTGGCTACCACACAAGCGAACGCTACTTCAGGTTTGTTAACATAAAAATCGGAAATTATTACTGAATACAGAAAAGAAGTCACGGTTCGCGAATAATCTATAATTCCATTTTGGCCTCAGTGGTGCCTAAAATGAGACTCTAAGGGCTTATTTTATGCGTCTAAAACACAAACTTTAGTACTTAAAAATCTGACATCGAGTTATTACTGGTACAATGCATTGATTGTTTTCATTTCACGAATAGCAGTAAGTGGCCAGTCATAACTTGGAAATGGCAGACGTACGCGATTCGAGCCATTTTTAATGTATTGTAGAGTTACTCCTCATGATCTGAATCCCTTAATTGCCTCTAATTCACCTTGATAAACGTATGATTACAAATAATTTGGAGGCTAATTGCCATTCAATGATTATAATATTCTTGCCAGGCTATTGAGCGTCATTCAACGGAGTTCTAAATGTTATTCTACAAGCACATTCTAAGACTAAAGAAGAGAAGACTACAAACTAGTTTTATTTCGCGGCTACCGAAGAGATAAAAATAAAGAATGAAGGCAGGTGTATTACCATGAGGAAAGTATTCGGTGGGTTACTGCACTGTGGGAGAGGACAACTTCCTAATGAAAAGACATGAATACGCGAAAGCTTGTAGTGAGCAGCCGTCGGTGCGCATTCCTTTTGAGCCCTCGCTTTGCCCATCTATGTTGCGCTAATAAATTTCAGTAAACTTGATCATAGTGGCAATCGCAGTTTTTTTTCCCCTATTTGAATTCATACAACCTAGCTATATGGCACAGGTGCTGTCCCTTAGATCGCCATTACTACTTCCTGAACAATGCAAAATAATTTCTGAATGAAACACTTATTTAAAGAACAACGCAATGCTGCAGTGAATGTTTGAATGAAAACAAAATGGGGATTTCGCGAATGGCAGCGCTAATTATTTTGATAATATACCCCAGTTTAACTTATGGTGTAAGATAAGGTTTGAGATTATGATAGGCTAGCGAGCTGTCGACCATACCTGAGAAAAATGAATATTTATAGATATGTATATAATGTAATCTATAGTTTTCTACTGATGAAAATTGCCTGCAGAAGCTTTCTTCCCGTTTTGTAAGCTTAGTAAAACTTAATCGCATTAAAATGCTTCACAGCTGACCGTATGATGTCACGTGTTTATAACTGCGTGTTCCAGTACTCTTGCTATGGATCGTGGATACTTAGTCTATTTCACTCAAACATGCGTAGGTGTGAGATATGCTAAGGACTTTGAACACTCGTTACAAATGTATGTTGCTAGGGGTTTCATAGTTTTGTCACCTGAGTATGACAAAACTAATAAATTGATAGTGAGTACGCTGAGAAAGCGGTTTTTTCAAGTTAACAGAAGTAGCGAGGAGGTCATGACTGCGCACGTAGGATCTCCTCTCTATCTTTAATGCTAAAGAAATGTTTTCGAATAAATCTGAAGGCAGAGCGACGAGTGGTGAGAAGAAGGAAAATAACAGGCGTTACATATACCTATATATAAACTGCAACCTGAATCATGAGACGAACAACGAGTATAGGGAATTTTGTATCTGACATTGAATGAATGAAGTGGCGGTGTATTAAGAACAAATGAATGCACACAACGGTAAATTTAGGCCGAGCACTATCGATACTATTCTAGCAAAGCTCTGAACCAACATAGGCCAGCTCATTTTCAGTCGTCAAATTATGCATATAATTCGTTAGCCTCGTTAGCCTCCCAGCAGGGTCCAACTCTAGTCGGGCGCAGCTTCTAGGAGGCTTGCCGGGCTAGCCTCGCAACCGGCCCCAACTCTACTCAGGGGCGAACGCGGCATAAAAGAAGGCCGACTGGCGCAAGAGAAGATATATAGCGGCGGCGCAGCCGGCCGGGAGAGAGGAGGGGCCGTGCGCTCAAAAACACGATGACAATCCAGCCAATGCTGATAATGATAGTTTTTTTTCTACAAGCGGACACGATCCTGGGGAACATAGGCTTTAACAGCATCGCTGTAAAATTACTTTATCTGTATTCTTGGCAGTCACAGACCAGATACAATATACGCATGCCGATTTCCGTTCTCCCAGTGTTATTTCAGCGCTGAAGTTTTATTGCCATCATGGATTACCGATTAGTCCAAAGCTGCTTTCTACTTTTAGAAAGATAAGGAATGAATTATATATTGAGCAAACGGGAGCGTTTACGGAAGCGTGCTGGCAATAATATCATGCGAGTCCGACAGAAAATTTGATAGTCGTTCAGAAGTGGACAAATATATAGCTCCTGCAGAAAGTCTGTTTCTCTTACCATATCTATAATGAGGATGAATCTTCCACTTCAGATTTTTGCTCCTGGGAGAACGGTTCGTCGTGCAAATTTTTCAGCAGTCCCGGCAATGTCGCCCAGTGGAGACGTCGCCGCGCATCGGCGATTGGTGTACCCGACCACACGCTCAACAGCCTAGAAGGTATGTAGCACCCGTTAATGTGAAATCTGCGCACAGAGCCACAAAGCAGTCCATGTCCCTCCGTGGCTAGACTGTGCGGCAATAGGTTCACCACATGTTTACAGTTGGTGCAGTGTGTTCAGAGCTAACTTGTCACGGATATGTACGATCTGCACGTTTGTAAAAGAAGGGAGAGCTGCGGTAGGCACTTCAGCTGAAAATAGCACAGCCTATGCCGCATAGTGAGGTTGAAAAGAGCAGGCGCACACGCCGACTCATCACTTCTATGTATTTTACCGTCATTTGAAATAATACGTTGCAGCAAATATTTTATGTCATCGAAGACCATATGTTATCGGAAACTGCATCCCAGAAAGCGCACACAACTTATTTCTGTTGTTTCCTGCGCGAAGAGCGCACAGAAGCGCCTGCGAAGGTATTCTATTCTCCCTACATCAAAACTGGACTGATATACACAAGATCTCTTATGTTATAATGGTTTCTAAAAGCAAATTCAAGCCACTACTTATGCTAGACATTGTAGGAGGACGCCACAACATATTGACAATTTCTGTGGCAAGCACGAGTCTCAGTCGTCCAGGCGTTATCTACAAATGGTCCGCTTGCGAGTCTCCCTGGTCGAGGAATTACCTGTCATTTACTGAGTGCCAAGGACGAGTGGCAGTCGCTTCATCATTTTGGAGTGAGTGCTGCGCTAATAAATGCGTCCAGGAAGTTGCATGCACTACAGTTGCATGCATTTGCGTCTGCTACACAGTGCAGAAACCGGGGCTATCGCGAGGTGCCACGACGAGTCTGCTTGCTGAACTCACTGCGGCTCGCTGAGGATTATTGCTTGTTCCTAGTGGTCACTTTAGTAGACGTACTTGGCTCCAGGTGGGATTGCGAGCCAGCTCATGCACCAAGATCCGGCTGGAACAGGGGGTCTGCTTCCCGAGTTGCACAGCTTCGAGGTGTGTGACCTTAATGTCGAAGCTCCTTACGTTAGGAATACTTTCCACATACTTTCCACGCGAGCACTAGTACGGCACCCATCGCTTAACCGATATGGGCACTGCCGACATACTCACACGAGCGAACATCAAGGCGACGTTTAAGTGCAAAATTAAATCTGGTACTTGCCACTCGCTGCGAGAAAACGCAGCCGGACGTAGTCATCTAGTAGACGCTCTCACGGGAAAGCAATGAGACACCGTAATTAAACCGTAAGTTGAGTGATAGCCTCCATGTTTGGCGCAATGTGGGTGTCAAAACCGGATGTATTGGCGTCTACGTGAACATGGTAAATTAAATTTGAACTGCGCGCCACGGTGACGTTCAGCAAGCGGAGCGTTGTGGGTATCAATCACCCTGCTCCGCTGTAGCCTTCGCAGTGCAAGGCATTGAAGAAGGACCTAGGGCACTGCGAAGGGGATCACCGGCGAGTTTTGATTGCCAAGAACTCCGCTTCTGCAGAACGCATTGAAGTACCTTTTGCCGCTATATATTTCTGAAATATTCTACTTAAAAGTCAAGTGCATTTCTCCACTTTCATAAAAAAGTGGTTCATGAGGTGGAGAGCATCTTGACGCGGCAATAATTGTGCGAGATAGAAATGCTGCACATTTCTTGACAAGATAATTTATTCAAACATCTCTCATTTATTCATGCTAGACTTTCCCCTACGCTACCCTAACAGAGATAATTTTAAACTGTCCTGAGCCTGCTCATAACCTCTTCAAGAGTACTTTACACTACTATATTTCTTTCTTTTTCTGTACAGGCTTGCTGTGTACAATGAAGTATACTGATATTTTAATAAAACTTGGGCTGTTTGGTACATGCTTCATAGGACGAAAACAACCCAATGCACCAAGAAAAGACAGTCGAAAGGAAAGGGTGTCCGAAACGAAAGGACGCCCTTTCCTTTCGCTTGGTTTTCCCTTGCTGCGTTGCGTCCTTTTCGTCGTATAAAATACCTGTATTGTACCTACAGACCTTATTTAGCCTTATGACTTGCTTTCTGCACTAATGGTGCAAAGCTTATGGATCACATGCGTTTATGAAGAACTGAAACAATAGTCTGAATAGGCAAATATATTTCCTCATATTCTATAGAGAAGTACTTAATGAATCTGTGCAAGCGATGACCACTACTACGTATTAAGCGTTACGGGCAATGGTTTAATCGGTAGTGCTTATTCGACGACACGGCACCTTGCAGGCTATTACTTGTTTTTGAACACGACGGCACTGAAGTCACACCACCCGATGTCCAGAGTGTTCTTGTCCAGCAGGAAACCGACTGAAGCCACCTGCGTAACCTTCTGGTGGAGGGGCAAGGGCGCCCGAAGTCAACTGAATGTGTACAGGTGGGCCAATAAAGGAAGCTGAGCGACTACTCAACAATAAGTTCGGCTATACTTTGAGGTCACGCCTGCAAAATAAAACATTAAACACATTACTCGCTGCAAAAGTGTAGTAGGCGAAAAATTTAGTCGGAATAGAAGGGTGGTTTGCGAGCCGACTTTGCTTTTCCTGCGTCAGGTCTCGATAGCGTCATAGGCTTTGGTAATTTTTAGACGAGAATAACTGCTCAATAAACAAAGACACAAAATGATCACATGACATTGGAAATAAACTAACGGGTCAAAACTTCAGTTTATTGTATGAATAGAACTTTTTAAGAGGAAAATCTCTCCTATACGCCGCAAGAATATTTGACGCAGCGATGGCTTCGTTGGTATAAAATTTTAAAATAATGTTTCGATCTCATTCGTCTGTGTTCGAGTTCGTTTCTTTATTGTTTTATTTTTGTAGGCTAAAAGCACAAGTATTTCAGCAAGGGTAAGATACAAGTCTGTGAATAGATGAGCGTGGCTATATTTTCCCCCATCCCTTCGCAGAAAGTCAGGCCTCCCTCATCAAAAAGAAGTTTTTATTGCGATAGCAATTATATGGACACTTCCACCGGATTTCTGCCGTCGGCGTCGTCGTCGCCGTCGCCGTGAGGTTCCGTATAGATAAAATCTTCGCCGCGCGCCGTATGTCCGAGCGGAAGCGTGCGGGGACGCACGCTGTCACGGAGAGCGAACGCACTCAATCTCCCACGCGCAAGCAAGGAAGCGGGAAGCGAGCGCCGGAGGGAGCGGGGGGGGGGGGGGGAGGCACTTCTACTCTGCCAAGAACCGCGCTCGTCGCTCGCCCCACACCGTCTCTTATCTCCACACGGCTCTGACCTTTATGCGCTGTGCATTCGCCGCTCAGTTTCCGTTGAAGCGATAGACTGCACGTACCTTCGCCCGCTGCGGCGTATATGCGCTTGCTCCTAGCGTTTTGACAGTCGTTGTCTCCAGTCATTCAGTGTGATCTATTCATGTTTGTTTGCGCGCGCTCACACCACAGTTAGTAATAGTCGGGCCACATTTTCCAACGCACGCTCCACATGCAATGCTGCCCGGATCGGCAGTGCAGCGCTACAGGTTTGTCCCTTCGCACGCGCTGCTCACGGGCAGCGCTTCTCATCAACACCGCCGTTTCACACGCACCTTCTCGTGGTCATCGAGTCTCTCTTCATGTCGGTCTACTTACGCCGCAGCACACCTGCTTACTTAATCAGCTCATGTTTACTACAATTCATATTGCTACCAAAGCCGCTCACCTTACTTCGTATGACATTGCTGTGTTGCTATCGCATTCATTGCTTCGCCCTTAGGGCGAAACTGTGACTCTTTTTTTAGTACTACCAATTCTACAAGCCTAGTTTTCTCTGGGATTTGTTTTTAAGGAATATGTAAATAACTTTCTTTTTTCGGTTGCACGTATAACATTTTAGGGGTTTCGACTGCATTGAAAGTTCACAAAGGGCCGTCGCAATGTACCTGCTGGCGTCAGGAACACATGGAGAACTACTATTATATATTATCTTCTTTCTTGGCGAGACATTTCTTTATGCTTGTGTTGCGGGTGTAACATTTTAAAATTGCACACAAATCTACGTACATGTGTACGTAGATTTGGTACGATTGTGTACGATTGTGATCTCTTGTGCACTAGTTGATTTGTGTTTCTTATTTGTGAGACACATACGATAAAAGTAAGACTTAAATTTAGATTTGGACATGAATTGTCACAATAAAGCCACTGGCCGGGAAGGAAATTGTATTAATTTTGACGCAATTGTACAGCTCAAATACTAATTATTCACAAAAGCCACTGTTGTAGGAGCTTTGTATTTCGTTTAGCACAGGTCATGAACATTTAAGTAGTGTCGTACAAAAAAGTACAACATTCGTGTTTGTATACTCGTGCGTTCTTGTAGTTTGTAGACCACGCACAAATGGTTGAACAGTACATTATATGGTAACCGAGAAAATCTAAGTGCACTGTTTCACCTCATCTCTGGGAGCACACGTATACCGAATGCTATACTGAACACCTTTATATTTACCATTTGTGGGTGTTCGTGGGTGCGCACAATTCTTAACTTCAAGCAACGCCTTATTTCGCAAGTTTTCGCACATGCTATGACTGCAACGGCCTTTCCTCTACCGTTGTCAGCAATATATTGATGCTTCATTGTTATTGCGATAGCAATTATATGGACACTCAAAAGCAGATTTCTGCCGTCGCCGTCGCCGTGAGGTTCCGTATGACGTCAATGGAGATGAAATCGTCGCCGCGCGCCGAACGCTGTATGTGCGAGTGAAAGGGCGCGAGGGGCGCGCGCTTTCACGGGGAGTGAACGCACGGCGGAGAACAAACGCGCGTTCTGCGCCGTGCTCGCTTAAGGACTGCAGAAGTAGGCGTCTCTTTCCTCCTTTACAATCATCATATATGTAGAGCAAACGCGCCTTCTTCCGACGCCCGAGAGGCCGTGGGGGAGGGGGAGGGAAGGGAGGCGACGTTTAGCTGCGGCATCAAGTGCCTATTTATATCAGAGGAGGCTCCGGCAACAGTCACCAACGCCGCACGCATTTTGAGCGAACGCGGGCAAAACGCCGACGGCGTCGACAACAGTTCTGCGAGTTGCCGGTGCTGCTGCATGTCCAAGTTTATACAGCTGATAAAGCTAATATCACTACTCCCCGTATAGCTCTCTACAAATTTGCTATCGCAATTGATGCTTCGCCTTTCAGGTGAAACTGCGACAACTTTTTCATTCAACCATTAGACTGACGAACTAGCGTTATCTTAAGTTATTCAGTTCTTTTATGCTTTAAATGTTGTCGTAAATCTGCTGTTCTGGCCGCTGTTGTAAATATTAAAATTTACTCGGTAGCTAGCCCTTTCCTTCTGTAATGTTATGTTCTTTATTTTGGGTACCTATAAATAAAATATAAAAAAATAAAAAAAAATGTCACAGTTTCGTCCTAAGGCCGAAGCAATTAATGCGATAGCAATACAGCAATGTCATACGAAGTAAGGTGAGCGGCTTTGGTAGCAATATGAATTTAGTCAACATGAGCTGATTATGTAAGCAGGTGTGCTGCGGCGTAAGTAGACCGACATGAAGAGAGACTCGATGACCACGAGAAGGCGCGTGTGAAACGGTGGTGTTGATGAGAAGCGCTTCCCGTGGGCAGCGCGTGCGAAGGGACACACGTGTAGCGCTGCATTGCCGATGTGGGCAGCATTGCATGTGTAGCGTGCGTTGGAAAATATGGCCCGACTATTACTAACTGAATGAACAAGCGTGGTGTCAGGGCGCACAAACAAACATGAATAGATCACACTGAATGACTGCAGACAACGACTGTCAAACCGCTGGCAGCAAGCGCATACGCCGCAGCGGGCGAGGTGCGCGCGGTCTATCGCTTCAGCGGAAACTGAGCGGCGAATGCACAGCGCATACAAAGGTCAGAGCCGTGTGGAAATAAGAGACGGTGCGGGCGAGCGACGAGCGCGGTTGTTGGCAGAGTAGAAGTGCGCCCCCCCCCGCTCCCTCCGGCGCTGGCTTCCCGCTTCCTTGCTTGCCCGTGGGAGATTGTGTGCGTTCGCTCTCCGCAATAGCGCGCGTCCCCGCACGCTTCCGCTCGGGCATAGGGCGCGCGGCGAAGATTTTATCTATACGGAACGTCACGGCGACGCCGACGGCAGAAATCCGGTTGAAGTGTCCATATAATTGCTATCGCAGTAAAAATTACTCCATCTCCCACTAAAGGGAACCATGTGTGGATGCGAAGCAGCGGGGAGATGGTTAGCTTGAGCGGGAAATGGTTTCGCGAAGCGGCCCCAGCGCTCATGGCGGTGCTGCACTAGAGAGAGAATGAGGCGCGCGCGCTCCGTCATTTTCATACCACGGAACTACCGTGGCGCCCCCAGCGGAGCATGCCGCTGTCGCACCACTTGTGCGCGCCGCGTCGGATTCCTAGAGGAGAGAAAGGGGGGCGCGTAGGAGAGGAGAGAGAGGGGGAGGGGATGCGCGTGCGCTGTGGGGGTGTGGGACCCCGCGGTAGGGACGGACAAAGCCCCCACCATAAGCTGCTTCGCATCTAATAAATTTTGCCTTCTCTCTGAGGAAAGCGAGGAGACGTTCTGACTAATGTTGAAAGCTCGACCGTGGTTGGTTATTGGAATAATGATACATGGTTACAGCACTAAAGAATACGATGACATAAGGACGAACTACACATAATGGGCACTGGGTCCTGCGTATCTTCTCTTTATGTCATCGTATTTACTAGCGCTGTAACCATGTGTCATACAAAACAGAAGTTCTGACCTCAACCGCACGTCCCGCGTTCGCGAAGTTCGCTGAACCGTGCTTTTATTCAACGCGGTTTCACAGGTACACCAAAGAGACGGCGTTTCGGGACCCGCTGCTGTCGATGCGTACGGACAACGAAGGCAATTGTTGGACTGCGCGCTCGGTCACTGTCTCTGCGACAACCTCCTGGGCCGTGAGCTTCCCTCTTGTACTTTACTTAAGCTTGTGAAACTCGGTTCATGTGGATGTTATGGTACTGTTGTCAAAAGTATCTCTTGCATTGTCTTCATAGTGCTTATAATCATTAAAAATATATTTGTAATGACGGCAGGGAATGCCGGAGGACTTTACGCGCCATAGAGTGAAAAGGCAAAATTAGTTAAACAATTAATATTTCTTTAAAGCATTGTGTACGAATGGATTGTGGCAAAGTGTTTAATGGAACATCAATACACTCAGAGCTCACATTGTTGTACGTATGCTTGAAAGTACTTCGCAAATGTTCTCAAGCAGTTGGCTCCTGCTGGCTTGCCCTACAAGGTGTGCCGTGTGGTTGTAACTAAAGAGTGAGTAGGATAAGTGTATAAATAATGATTAGTCGTAATTATTACAAAGACGTTGACATACGAAACGAAGTTCTTTTTAAAACAGTACTTCTGAGTCAGATAATCTGTGCTGCATCATGTCTAGCAGTCATCTAAAATGTTCACTGTTGATGGTGGTATATAAGCCACAAGAGGCTATTTTAATTTTCTCCACGCTATTTGGGAGCCGAATTCTCTCATAACAGTGCAATGCGTGTTTTTATTTCCGTGATGCTTGTGTGTACCACAAAAGGCTTTATACCGTTTTTGCGTATTTAGCTGGAACACATTTATTTAATTATGTCGTGGAGTTTCTAACGCAATTCAGTCTGTTCCGGTGAATTGTCTGAAGATGAGGACGTTACCTGCGTGATAAATTGCAATGTGGAGGTGGGTTTTAAGAATATTCACAAATGAACTAGCTTTTTAAGTTCTTTACGTCCAACACAAACATACGCAGGCATTGCCAAATCCTGACTGGGAGCTTACCACTGTCGTTGAAAAGAAAAGTGTACAATCATTGCATACTACCGGTGCTAACATATGGGGCAAAAACTTGGAGGTTAGCAACGAAGCTCCAGAAAAACTTAAGGACCGCACAAAGAGCGACGGAACGAAAAGTGTTAGGCTTAACGTTAAGAAACAGGAAGAGAGCGGTGTGGATCAGAGAACAAACGGGGTTAACCGATATTCTAGTTGACATTAGGTGGAAGAAATGGAGCTGGGCAGGCCATGTAATGCGTAGGATGGATAACCGGTGGACCATCATGGAGACCAAGAGAAGGAAAGCGCAGTCGAGGACGGCAGAAAAGTAGGTGGGGTGATGAAGTTAGGAAATTTGCAGGAGCTAGTTGGAATGAGCTAGCGTAAGACGCGGGTAATTGGAGATCGCAGGAAGAGGCCTTCGTCTTGCAGTGGACATAAATATAGGCTGAAGATGATGATGTTCAACTTAAGCTCCTAGTGCGAAATTGAAGCCGAGAAGTAGCGAAGTTGTGTATGCTCAGACTAGTGTCACTTTCCACAGTGAATCAGGATGGCAAAGCGACACCAACCACGGCACCCCTCCCACTCCGGTCGCGCTTCAAACTCTTGAACATTTTCTTTGTTTTGGTTTTTTGTCTTCTTCACGACGTGTTGGCCAGTACTTCGAGTTGAGTAGCGTTCGGCGCTCGATCGGCACGAGTGCGAAGTAAGCCGTACTCGTAGAGGACACAGATCTTTTCTTCGTTCTTATATTTTTTGTTTTCGCGGACGGTGCCCATTGGTCATGACTCTCGGAATGGGCTGACGACCCATGCTAGGCCAACTACGCTTACATCACTACTGTGGGACCTTCTGCCGTGTTGTCTGCGCCCGATCTCCCATGTACCCTACCTGTCCATGTGCATAGATCAGATCACAGCCGAGATGAGTTTCGATCCGTGAACAGCGCTGCAAAACTGCGCATGGGGGAAATGTCCTCGAATCGGTGCCGTTTAATGGGTGAGCAAGGATCATGTTTCCCGCGACTCGGCCGACTTGAGGCACTCGATTGAACGTTATGTTACTACTTACGAAGCCTTTGTAGCCGGCAACTCTTCCCCAATAATTTTCCTTGCCAGACATTTCGACAGGTGCAAACCTCAACAAGAGCTTGGGTCAGCACATAAGCGGGAAAGGGGAGAGGTGTAACCAGAGTATAAAACTGCACGGAGGCAGCTCAGGTTACATTTAGCCAATTTCGCAGTGCTCACGCAGAAACTGAGCACACAAAAAAGCAAACTGCACGAGCACGAAGAATCAGCGATTACCGAAACCGCCGATGCCATCGTGCTTACGGCACTGAGTGCAATGGAGGAGAAAACGGTACTTTGAGCAGGCGACCATCACTTGAGACCGTAAGTGCGAAGTTTAAGTCGGTTTTAGGTATTCTTGAGAACGCACAAATATATATATATATATATATATATATATATATATATCAAACTCAAAGTCAGCGGTAATAGTATAACTGAGCACAAGATACCTGTTTGTTTCATGTTCTAGTATCCATTTCCCTGCGTGTGTGTCACCTCAGCAGTGCAACCTGATAACTTACAATATAAGTGAGGGTGTTATCGTGATCATGAAATCTGCTCAATAACACATCGCACCTGCTTGGCTCTCTTGCGTCAGCATGTTATGGAGTGGCTGACGGCATAGCGAAGCACAGAGCGAACGATCCATTCTACGAAATTGTCAATTTCATGTTGCATGCAGAGCAATATTATTTGGCTCACGTGTTCACGGGAGCCTCTCCTAAACATCAGGTACGTTTAATTACCATTGCCACACGGTAGCCTAAGTGAATAATTAAAGAGTTGTTCAGTAAATGAACGTCTACCTATGGAGGTATTCAACATATACAAACCCAAATGTCGTATTTGTCACGGGCGCTTTTTTGAAAGTCTGTTTAGGATAGAAAATACGTGATATTAGCAGCGCGCTCTTTCACACGCAGCTTGTCTTCGAAGTCGTGGCCCCCGCTGGCGAAAAGCGTCAGTCAGGTGTCATGGTCGATGACGTCGAATACTCGGATGGCGAATGCCCGCTTTACAGTGAGTAGACCTAATCAATATCGCATTAGTTGTTTAGACATTTGGTTTCGTACAGCCTTGTGTGAAGCTTCAAGTCGGCGCATAGTCTAAAGATTTTTCGGAAATTTATAAACTTGCGAAAGAAGCATAGTATTTTCTTTTACGAGTTCCAGTCACAGAGGTTCCGAGCGGATATTTCCGAAAATAATGACAAGATTGCTTGTGTTTTCAGCAGCCGTGTTTTATCTTTTGCAGACTTGTGCACATTTGAAGACGAGTGCCTACCGTGGGTTATTCCGGCAAAAGGCAAGTCATCGACTGTACCAGAATATTCAGCAAATGTACCTTTTTGTTCTTAAAGAACACCTACATTCCCTCCTCCACCCTCAAAAATCGCTATTTACCGGGTGGTATTTGTGTAGCAATTCTTGGAAGAATTAAAAAAAATCGGCATTAACCATCGGCCATTATTATCTAAATCAATGCGCAGCATCTCTCCCTGGCACGTGGCACAAATCCCAAACGATCTAACGTCCTCCAATAAAACGCTCTCTTGAGGACCGCCACATACGCGGGTCGCAACACTTGGACCACGTACGATCGGAACCAGAGGTGGTCGCATAAGCTACACATCTCAACAAATTCGTCTTCGACAAAGTGCTTTTGAAAGCACGCGTCCATGCAGAGCCTTTTCACTATTTCGCTCCTCTTCCGCTTGCCACTTTAGAGGGCACATTGCGCTACCTGCAAGTATAGAGGCCTACACGCAACACAGCGCAACTAGCGCAACCCACTCACGCCTATCCTTGATGCGAACACCTGTACCGGTCGGCGAGTCGACAAGGAGGGGAGGCACCAAAAGAGTAGCGGCGTACGAGTAGGCGCGTGGGATAGCGCACTTATGCGCGTGAAGCAAGGACGAGCCAAGCCAATAGCAGCCAGCGAGTGCTGAACCGTGCTCCATCAAGGGCTCCAGAAGATAGCGCCAACTGTTCCCTTCTTCATAAAGAACCACGTCTCTCGAGCTGCGCGCATATCGGCGACAAACTCAGTGACCTTGGGCGGCCTCACGTTTGGGCTCGGCTCCGACTATAGGCAAAGAAATGCTCGGCAGTTAAAAGATGTCAATGCATAAGAGTGTTACGCTGCCAAAAAAAGATCGATCTGATATCTAACCGCTCCCAGTACGTTTGAGTAAAGAGCCACGTACGCAGCGCGGTAGAGCGTGGGTATACGTAGCGAAGCACGCGCCCACGAAGCAGCAACAGTTTTCCGGTTGCAAAAGTTGTGAGGTGGATTGTTCACTGGCACGCCCGCGAACAGTTCGAGTATAGTTAATGTATATGCTAAAGCGTATACGGTCGCGTGCTGCTCAGCGCCGCCATTCGCCAAGTTCAAAAGCTGCTATAGCCAACTGACGCGCCTTGTGTCGTTGAGAGCCGTCTTGTAAAGTACGCTCTCGTGCGCACGCGGGAACATGTGAGAATGTCAATACAACCCGCAAAGCCCGCAGACTCCACGGCGGTTACTACGCAGCGCCAGGAAAGTTGCGGGCGCGCGCATGACGCCGGGTGTGCTCCAGCCACTCCAGCATACTGTGCATGCGCATCGCCCCCCTCCGAGGGCTCCTACGTTGGCAGAATTGTTGTGGACGCCCAACGATAACTGTCTAATATATCCGCTTGGTGTACGCCTGTCACATGGAGTTTAACAATTGTAAATTTATATCTATGCGCATCTCCCGCATTACTCATATAGCCCTGGCTGCTCCATTAATATATTTCTTGAGTCTGCTATCACTTATTAATACCTCAGTGCACTTATGAGCAACAACCTGACATGGAACAAGCACGTGGGATACATAACATCCAAAGCAAATCACATGCATGGTTAAAATTTCTTTCATGAGCCAGCTTCTTTTAAACTAAATTGTATTTTATTTACGTACGACCCAACCTGAAATGTAGGATCCTGGCCACATTACCTTAATCAAGTTACTTGAAAGCTTACAGAACCGTTGGGCAAGTTTCATCTTATTGAAGTATGATCGCGTGCACCGAGCAGTCTTTCTGGAATATTTCACGCTGGAAATGCCGAGTGGACGCTTCACAAATCACTCGCCACAATGGATGTCTTTCATACTGAAATTAAAAAAAAAAAACGCCGCCATTACCAGTCGCCGGAAGTGACGTACTTTGGAGACTGTAGAGAACAAGGGCCCGAGTCGTCCACTTCCCTTGCTTGTATACCGTTCCAGTGTATCAGAGAACAGGTCTGATACACTGCAACGCTATACAAGCAGTATACTTTGGAAGCTGCTTCGTGCACTGCGCCAACGCGTCGCCGCGCGCCCGCGATCAGAATGCGACATATTCTCCGAGTCAAGCCGGATTTCTCTATCTGGGTGTTGGTGGTGGTGGTGAAAACATTTATTGCCAAATGATTGAAGAAAGGGTGAAAAGCTCCCTTACATGGCACGAGGCAGCCCTTAGGATGCCGCCTTCATAGAGCAAAGGAGAGCCCATGGAGGCCTACCCGCTTCAGGGCTGCGGCGATAATCGGGCGCTCGTCTGTAACAGTGGAGCTGGCCAGGAGAGTGTCCCAGTATGACTTTGCCTAACGTTTTTGAGCAACGCCGCCGTGAAGGCGCTTGAGAAAGGGCTCGTCGTCGACGTACCTATTTTAGCGTGAGGGCTTCCGAAGCCCAGGCGAAATGTCAAAGAGCCGCGGACCCCGAGTTCAGGGAGCGCGATGTTGAGGTCTAACGTCAGTGAAGAGCCGCCGACCCCGAGTTGCAGGAGCGCAATGTTGAGGCCAAACGTCATAGTCGTCTTGGAGCGCGACAACGGTGGTGCACGGCTCCGCAACGCTAGCGCCAGCTTCCCCGATGTTACGGCCAGGTTTCAACAGCGAGTTTCTCAACCGGAAGGTTCATCACAGACATGTTCGGCTGGGTGATGCCCAACCACGATACGCTGGCTTCCATCTTCACAGTAGTGGAAAGGCTCTGAACTTTTTTTAAGAGCCGCGATGCGTTGCCTGAAATCACAATTTTTACTTATCGTGCTATATATTGCGTAGCCATCTGCCTGCGTAACATTCCAAAGTTGTCAATACGATTGTAGACTTACCTGGCAAACACAGATATGAAACCTTAGGTGAGAGCTGTGTGTTTTGTACCGGGAAAGGTGTACATTCATCATTCAATAGGTAACATTACTGCTGCAACACATTGTAATCACTCTAAAGAAATAAAATGCAATGCCGTCTTTATAGCAAAGGGATATACGAGTTCTGACATAGAGCCTTCTAACTTTACCGCATCAACTACTTTTGTCTAGTGCACGGTTGATGTTTTGCCTCAAACATCTGTGCAAGAGTTCATCGGCAAATAATTTCATGTTTAACTAGAGCATTTGGAACACTCGTTCTTATTTGCTTCTGATTTCCCAACAGGCGGAGAGTCAAGGTTCGAGGTTGAACGGGCTGGGTCCTTCAGTAAGCTGTCTAAAGATCACACAACATCTACTGAAGCAGGTGAGACCCCATGAACAATATATTTCACATCGCTTTTAATCTTTCTCGAAAATTAACTAGGAATAAATTACGTCACATATTCAGCCCGGATATGATATCAGATGCATGCGAAACACAGGGAAAGGGGTTTATTCTGATAATTGACGCGAGCTTTCAGAAAATTGACTCTAATTTGGAACAGGCCGTTCTCTCATCACAGTTGAGAAAACACCATTAAATGTCTTTCGAATACCGCGAAATGACAGAAAAGTCCGAGATGCAGTGTTAACTTGGCAATGGGCCGTGCTATGTTGCAACTTCATCTCCATGTTTATGGGAACAAAAGCAAAAATGAGGAGAAGGCTACTTTGTCCATGCAAACGGAGATGCTTCTTCTGGCAACTAATACTAACCAGTGTTGTACACGTTCCTCAAAAACAGGAACGAAAGCTCGTTTCTCGTTCCTTCCCAATATTGAAACGAGTTACAAGTTCCTTTAATACGAAAGGAACGCGTTGCAGTTACAATTCGAACATTGCACGTGTCGTTACATTAACGTTACATTTGATAGTGTCAGATAATCCTAAGGCGAAATAAAGTGAGCAATTTAAAATTCGCATCGAACTACATATATGATACGAATTTCAACATCCCCGACAGCAGATTATGTGGAGATAAAAAGAATCCAACGAAACGCTCCTAGACGAATTTGTTCAGGGAGCACCGCACATACTGCAGGCATGTCTAACTGCAACTTTGGTGCTCGTGTATTACAAGTGCAACACATATGGCACCTTCCGCTTCGGTCTTCACTTGCGCAGTCACGATACTGCGCTTCAGATCTCCAAATCGAAAGTTTCTCACATGCATCAAAATAATTAAATTTCTTGACAAGAAACTGCATCTAAAGGAACAATACATAGGCGTTTAACGAATGCTGATCCAATATTGTAGTATGAGCGGAATAAAAATGTCCGCTATACATATTCGCAACTTAGTAAAGTCCCTTGTTTGAACTCAGCAAGAGTTACATCTCGATGTTGGTGTCCGACAGACGAACCCTTTTCTTAGTCAGCACTTTGTTGGCAACGTTGAAGAGCTGTTCCACCGAAGCGCTTGAGGGTACTGCCGTGCTGTACTTGAGGAAAAGTTGGTTCACTCCCTCGAAGTTTGCTCAGTCCCTCGAAGTGTTGGTGTCCGCAAACGGACACTAACAGTGTTATTTTGTATGTGTATATACGTAAGAGGGGACGAATAAGAGCAGAAATTTTTGCCACCAATCAGCTCAGAAAAAAAAAACAGCAAGATTATCGCAATTTAGCTGTCGTAACTACACACACCATTGCATCGCAACATATGAGAGGGTATATTTCGCTGTGATGACGACGCAATGGTTGCTTGGGCATGTCATTACCGACACAAATATTATTTCGAGATCGCGTCACATCTATAGGATGGTCCGTACTTTTGACAAGCAAGAATACTCTGAAAACGAGACCCAACAAGGCATGAGAAGTAGCACGTCCTTTATTGCCAAGCTTGAAGCCTCTAGCCTCTGTGCACAGAACTGTAAAGAATTTTTTCGTGCAGGTGGACAGCAGCAGCAAACGTTTAGTAACCAAAGCTGTTCTCACCTTCTCAAAATATTTTGTAAAGTACCATGCCAGTTTAGTTGTCGGTGAACGCATCGCCTAAAACACGAAATGCGAATTTTTATAACTGGTTTGGCTTCATATTAAGATGAAAGCAACTTTCCTTGGGACGCTGATAGATTATCAATCGTATGTGTTATTTTCAGCAAAGCAAATTTCACGTCGTTGAAAAACTAAACTCTTTTGCTCTTCATCTACAATTTCACACAGCCTTGATTTCGAATAAGGAGGATTTCAAAAAATACCCTTTTCGAGTGGTGGGACGAATTAAATGGGCGTTTATTGTACGATCATTATTAGGAGAGAGAATCCCTATACCTGAAACAATAGCATGATGCACAAAGAATAAGTATTTTACTGCTAGACGCGCTCAAAAAAATGTAATGAGGGAAAAAAAGTGCATCGTACGTATGCGAGAACAATAGTGTTAAAAAAATTAAATTATGGGGTTTTACGTGCCAAAACCAGTTCTGATTATGAGGCACGCCGTAGTGGAGGACTCCGGAAATTTGGACCACCTAGGGTTCTTTAACGTGCACCTAAATCTAAGTACACAGGTGTTTTCGCATTTCGCCCCCATCGAAATGCGGCCGCCGTGGCCGGGATTCGATCCCGCGACCTCGTGCTCAGCAGCCCAACACCATAGCCACTGAGCAACCACGGCGGGTAACAATAGTGTTCACAGATATGTCTGTACACCTAGAGCGTCTCATGGGCTTAATATTTGTTGGTTGCGTACGTTCGCACATTTTGCTACATCATGCATTTCACGTGTATACACTAGGCTTGTCTCACATCTGCGTACGAACTACAACTAGGTTGAGAAAAGGCAGCCGGAAGAGCGGCTGTTAAAAATGTCGCAGATGATCACAGTGTACGCGTCAAGAAGTCTGGTAAGAGCGGGCGGTAAACTTTCCGGGCTTTGTACTTACAAAAAAAACATGATTACACTATCAAACCCATCACCAGATTTACAAATCGGTGAACTAATTCTCGCTCCAGGAACGAACATCGAGTACTGTTAAAAAAGTTTTGCTTAGAAAGTGCCGCAGAAATCCTGCTGGAAACACATACACGTGGTATTGCCATTATGCAAATGAAAACATATGAATAGCATGAAATGGTGGAAGCAATAATGATTACAGAAATCCTGCTTGGGATGGCTCACTGACGCCTGACGCGCTTCCTCTTATACCGCGCTGCGTGCGTTGTATTTATATCGCGCGGTATCTGCGGATCCAAATAATGACGCACTGAATGACACGCATGTTGATTTTAAAGTTCCTATAAAGTCTTCTCAAAGGCGATGCGCCGGTGGAGAAATCGGTGGCAAGCAGTCTCGAGGACTAGCCAACTCCCTCTTTCTTTCGTGAAAGTAACACCATGCTCTTAGCGTTAAGAATTGAGAAAATGTGGTTGATCCCTCTTATATAGGAATCGGTATAGAACACGAAAGTGAAACGTGTCTTCACAGAAGTAGTGTAATGTTTATTGCACATTGATATATAATGTCTATTGGTGTTTTGTGGCTAAAGCGCCCTTAGGCGTTGATGCACCCACGCTGACGCCTGGTGGCACGTCTCCTCCATCACGACTACCAACGTCGATGACCATGAGCAACCGTCGTGCATATGGAAGCTGCACTACGCTGCACACGCTAGCACAACGCGAAAGACGAAGCACGTAACTGACACACTAATACAACGCGCAAGACAAAGCACGTAACTGAATCGTCACCGAGTCAAATCAACGCGTACAGCGCGTCGTAATTGCAGCCTCCGCGATCAACTTCAGAAACATTTTCAGAGCTAATTGCGGAGGCCACGCTCCGCTGTGCTGAGTACGGTGAACGCCACCTAGGTGGCGTTGGTAGTGCTTCTTGATGCCAGCGTCCCTTCGAATGCTGGCATCGAGGCGTCGTAGTGCTGAGACCACCGAAGCGTTCACTGTCGGTGCGCGTTAGTGTCATAATGCAGTACTTCTCTTTTCTGCTCGTAGGCGGCGGCACCACCCCGAGCAACAGCGCGGGTACACGGAGGAGTGTTAGATATATAAGGCGCGTCTGTGTAGCTCTCTGCAAATGCGTTTGTGGCGCAATGGGTTAAACGCTCGGCGATCTATCGTCGCGGACCGAGAGGTCATGGGTTCGATTTCCAAATGTTGCATGTTTGTGGAACTTTTTCTTCTGGTTTCTTTCTTTGTATTATGTTCTATGACGTATTTCCGTGACGGAAATACGTCAGTGAAGTCTTGGTGGACCCCGGCATAAAACACTTTCGTGTTAAAAAGGGAAAACAGAGAGAACTATACAGCGCATAGGATCAAACATGGCCATTTCATGAAAGCTACAGACGAGTGCCACATACATGACAAGTTTATTTCAAGCATCTTCATGATCTTATAAGGGTGGAAAAGGCGTTGTACCGTGTGAAAAAGTTGTCGCAGTTTCACCTAAAAGGCGAAGCATCAATTGCAATAGCCAATTTGTAGAGAGCTATACAGAGTAAAGATATTAGCTTTATCAGCTGTATAAACTTGGACATGCAGCAGCACCGGCAACACGCAGAACTGCTGTCGACGCCGTCGGCGTTTTGCCCGCGTTCGCTCAAAATGCGTGCGGCGTTGGTGACTGTTGCCGGAGCCTCTTATATAAATAGGCACTTGGTGCCGCAGTTAAACGTCGCCTCCCTTCCCTCCCCCTCCCCCCCCTCCCCCACGGCCTCTCGCGCGTCGGAAGAAGGCGCGTTTGCTCTACATATATGGTGATTGTAAAGGAGGAAAGAGACGCCCACTTCTGCAGCCCGGAGCACGGCGCAGAACGCGCGCTTGTTCTCCGCCGTGCGTTCACTCCCCGTGAAAGCGCGCGCCCCTCGCGCCCTTTCACTCGCACATACAGCGTTCGGCGCGCGGCGACGATTTCATCTCCATTGACGTCATACGGAACCTCACGGCGACGGCGACGGCCACGCCGACGGCAGAAATCTGCCTTTGAGCGTCCATATAATTGTCAATAAAAAAACGCTCTTTTCTTTCCGGTTCGTCTTTTCGCATTATTTGGCGTCTTTTCCAGCATCAACCGACTAGCCTACTAACAAATAATCATGTGTTCATGATCTGTGCCAGTCTCTTCCTACATCTCCTGATGCGACAGCTCCTGCTTCGTGAAGCCCCCGATGTCGTTATTGAGAGACAAGGAGAGATGAAAAAAGTGGTCGCAGTTTCACCTGAAAGGCGAAGCATCAATTGCGATAGCAAACTTGTAGAGAGCTATACGGAGTAATGATATTAGCTTTATCAGCTGTATAAACTTGGACATGCAGCAGCATCGGCAACACGCAGAACTGTTGTCGACGCCATCGGCGTTTTGCCCGCGTTCGCTCAAAATGAGTGCGGCGTTGGTGACTGTTGCCGGAGCCTGTGATATAAATAGGCACTTAGTGCCGCAGCTAAACGTCGCCTCCCTTCCCTCCCCCTCCCCCACGGCTTCTCGCGCGTCGGAAGAAGGTGCGTTTGCTCTACATATATGGTGATTGTAAAGGAGAAAAGAGACGCCTACTTCTGCAGCCCTTAAGCGAGCACGGCGCAGAACGCGCGTTTGTTCTCCGCCGTGCGTTCACTCCCCGTGAAAGACGCGCCCCTCGCGCCCTTTCACTCGCACATACAGCGTTCCGCGCGCGGCGACGATTTCTTCTCCAAATGACGTCATACGGAACCTCACGGCGACGGCGACGGCGACGGCGACGGCTACGGCGACGGCGACGCCGACGGCAGAAATCTGCTTTTGAGTGTCCATATAATTGCTATCGCAATAAAAAGATGGCAGGAGTTTATGTCAGCCACGTGTAGTACATAAGGTGCATCATATCCGAGTTGAACCAGTTACTTGTTCCGCCTTGTAAAGTGTCAAAATTTGTTGAAATTGAGGCTGCATGAGAGAAGAAAGAAAATCGAATGTTGGTGTAAAAAAATAATTGCATTTAAAATTTTTTGTTATGGTACTTCCCCGTATTCGTTGCGGACGCCCTTATCAAAAAAAGTTGTCGCAGTTTCACCTGAAAGGCGAAGCATCAATTGGGATAGCAAACTTGTAGAGAGCTATACGGAGTAATGATATTAGCTTTATCAGCTGTATAAACTTGGACATGCAGCAGCATCGGCAACACGCAGAACTGTTGTCGACGCCATCGGCGTTTTGCCCGCGTTCGCTCAAAATGCGTGCGGCGTTGGTGACTGTTGCCGGAGCCTCTGATATAAATAGGCACTGCGTGCCGCAGCCAAACGTCGCCTCCCTTCCCTCCCCCTCCCCCACGGCCTCTCGCTCGTCGGAAGAAGGCGCGTTTGCTCTACATACATGGTGATTGTGAAGGAGAACAGAGACGCCTACTTCTGCAGCCCTTAAGCGAGCACGGCGCAGAACGCGCGTTTGTTCTCCGCCGTGCGTTCACTCCCCGTGAAAGACGCGCCCCTCGCTAACTTTCACTCGCACATACAGCGTTCGGCGCGCGGCGACGATTTCTTCTCCAAATGACGTCATACGGAACCTCACGGCGACGGCGACGGCGACGCCGACGGCAGAAATCTGCTTTTGAGTGTCCATATAATTGCTATCGCAATAAAATGTGTGTGCAATTTGCAAACATAAGTAGTTAGGTTAGCTTGTGCGCGCAGTCTCATGCTTTCTTATCTCGTTGGCAGGTTACTATCTTCTCTACAGAAGCCCCGGCATCAAGGGCAACCGGACATCGTTGGAACTCCGCGAGCCATCACGCTACCTATACTCGTGTGTATCCATGTGGTACTTCCTGCCTTCCCTACCGAATGGAGTGAGTCTTCGGCTACATTCAGAAAGCATCGCCAACGGTACCAACACCTGGAAGCAGAAGCGGTTTCGCTTCTCTCGTGCAAGAGTGAGTGATAGTGAATCTTCAGTACAATGATGTAAGTGTGTATGACGTTGCTTTTTTCGTTGGCTTATTTGGAAATTGGTAGAGATAAAAATAAGCCGTATGCGCATGCTATTGCAAACAAGGCATAGTATGGGGATGGCGGACTAACAACGCTAATAAATGTTCACTAAATAACGTAAGAACAGAACTGCGTTAGATATAATGAGTAAAAGAACAGTAGCGAAAAAAAGAACAGAAGGACATTCACAGAACTGCTTCTGGTTGTAACAGTACGAGGTGTTTCCTATTGTAGCTGTCTTTAGGGAGACTTATTGATATTGTTCCAGTGTTTTTGCAGCTGCACTGGCTTTCTCTCTTCCAATGTTTGTTGTCTCGGTAAAACCCGCTACCTCTGTAGAGGTAACTCTTAAGGGCTTTTAACTCATTTGGCCGTTTTCCTAATCATCGGCGTCTGCGTTTAGCATGTATTAGGACGCACGGTAATGACACATACGTACATAGTGCTATGGAGAAACATCAGTGTTCTTGACATGTGTCTTTACGTAACTCTATCTTGTGCACCCCGAAGTACACCCTGCAGAGAGAAATAGTGAATTCAGCTAGATGGTTACAACGGCGCTGGTTAGAACAACCTTGTGGAATGACAAATAGTCAAGTCTCAATGTGAACGGGGGCTTGGTAATCAAGAAAAGACTGTGGAAAGGAAAGTGGGCCGTCGGGTTTCCCACTAACGTAACTACATTTGATGTCATATTTCGACAGCACCTGCCCAGCGCTACATGACTGCTTACTAATGAATATATATTACATTGCCTTCGAATATAGGTAAACACTCAAGCTCACACTTTTCGGTAACCTTACCTGCCTATAAGACGGTTCAGCAGTTAAAATGTAGTGAAGTTAGCGACATCGCACTCAGGCCACCAGTGGCGTGACCTTGGCACGATATTTAAAAAGGAAGTGCAACCTTTCCTTCCTTAATAATGAAACTTTTTTGAGGAAAATAAATGCTAATAAAGTTTTGAAAACACACTCTGCCTTCCTTATTATATTTATTGCTTCTTTTTGTATGTCTCTAACTGTGCTCCGCTATAGTCCTTAACTCGAGGCACGTGAATTACTGCCTATGCGCAGAAGGACAACTAAAATTATGAAGTCACAGGGCATGCTCGCACATTTATTTTGCAGCATCGCAAAAGCTGCACGAAAGAAATCCTGAAGCCATTAGGCTGTATGTTTAAAGGTTGTGCACTGCAAAGTGTAAGATGGTTAGAACCTGTTACCCCACTAGGGTGGAATTAAAATTGGCACGCTTGTGGTACAAACTTTCGTAACAATACTTTGCGACATGCATAACATTGCTGCTGTGAAGCGCTTTTAAATCGCGAGAATTGTTGTCTTCACCTTCTGTTTCCCGGGACCCTGAAACATCTTTTCCTTCGGACTGATAGGGTTTAAAAAATACGATACCTTTTCCCCGGTCTTACTCTTCCCTTATTTTGTTCATATTAGAGGCACTAAAACTTGATTTGGCATTGCAGGTCATGCTTAGAGAGAAAGATCGCTATATATCCGACGTAACTGTAGTTTTAAGTACTACCGATTACCAATCTATTCTGTTAGTGCAAGGATATGAATTCCCGGCTGATAGTTGTGGGCACTAAACATTCTGATGACCATGAGCATAAATGCCATAGGCCATAAATTCAGTTCGGGTGCCTTTGCTTGAAGGCAAATCCCCGTGCTGTTGGGTAACACTTAAACAGCAATAAATAGTTATGCAGGGTGCAACTTCATAGTTCTGCCTGTTTCTTTTTTCTTTCAGCAAGTTCCCATTGAGGCGATCGCCGGAAGTAACGCCGACGGATTTCTTGCAATCGACGACCTGCTAATTGATGATACTGAGTGCAACGACGAAAGTAAGTGCCGCCTGCACTAGAACATTCCACGAAGAAAATGAAACGCAGGGAAATAATAGAGCGTTTGTTGGTGCTTTTTTAAAAAGAATTTTGTGTTTGGGTAGCTTTTATAGTAATCATGGAATTGCAATTTTTTATGACAAACGTTTGCATGAGTTGCTGCAGTGCAGTTTATTTCGCTGCTTCAGAAATTCGGAGCACAATTGAGCAGCTAGAATTTGCATGCGAGACGTCGCTCTAAACAACGGACAACTTTGAATTCCCACCATTCACGTCCTCCCCCTCCTTTGGGAATGGCACACAGTATGCGCCGTAACGGCATATAGATTGGTAAATTGCGGAAACACCAGCAGAAATGACGACTGAAAACAAGCAGACAGTTCATTGGATGAAAAAAAATAGTCACAGGTTAGCGCGGCACACGCAGCACAGTCAGAGCGTAAGCTTGTGGAGCGGCGCAAGAGTAGCTCCCATTTCGGCACCACGCAAAACAGGGTCTTCGCGGCAAAGTGTCTTCACCTCGATTTTGACGAGAACGATCTGAACTGTCCGCCCGGCGTCGGCGTCGACTGCGAGCTGCGGCTTGTAATGCTCTCTGCACAGCTTTCTGCTGAGCCCGATGCCTGGTTGTAGCCGCGCACGTAGCTCTACGGTTCGCTTCATCAGCAGCGGTTCGTACCTTGCGAGGAGACGCCATAACGTGTACCAAAGAGGTACCTAGAATACGTGGCGCACATCTAACATCAGGATAGCGTTGATTGCGCGCCTCGTCTGAATCGCATCGCGTCTGAACCGCATCTCGTCGCACGCGGCGGTTGCAGGCACGTTAACTAGAAGGTGCCAGCATACTGGCGGAGGCTCGGGTCGTCTGCGCCTGCGTGTCGGCCTATAGGGCGCAGGGAATTTTTGTTCTGCCTGATAGCAAGCGCTTGCGTGGCTCAGTGGTAAAGTATCCGACTCCCACGCAGCGGGCGCGGTTTCGATCCTGGCGGAGAGCGAGTACTTTTTTTCGCATTTCCGACGAGAGCGGTTACGGCCAAACGCCGGCGGCGGCATCATCGCGTACCGAAACGGCTATTGGAATGAGCCCATAACAGCTTACGCTGTAAAATATGCTAGAGTTAGCTCAAGGATGTACGACGCAGATATTCCTGGCGTATGTAAAATCTGACTAGAGGGGTCTATCACGCTATAAAAGCAGCGATAGCGTTTGTGCAGTTATGAATACAGCATAAAGTGTGCGGTGAAAGCGATCAGCGGCAGCATTAAACAAAGCACGTGTGGCAGTCTAGTGTTTATGGTACATCCACTACAGGTGGAATTCTTGCTTCGAATCAACGACGTTACAAAGCAATTACTGCCTACAACAGTTGTGCGACAGGATACCAGAACACAGCTTTCGAAAATTGATGAGTCTGTTACGCTGTAAGTGTGGGCATGCAAGAGCAATGGTATCTGTTCTCATGTCAATGTCAGAGTTGCGGTTACGCTTTGCTCGATGTGGCAGCAAACAGCTCGCTTAAACAGTGGCACCATATTTTCTTCTACGTAGTATTTTATGCCACCTGTAAGGAGAGCTAGCGGGCTGCTGTTGGGATGCGGTGGCGCTAATGACAAACAATGCAGCAGCGGTGAGCCAGGCTGGTAGAACGAGCGAGAAAGTGGCGCTGTAGTTCTGTTGCACGCACAAGACAACCTTTGTTGGGCGACCAGTACATATATTAGGCACTTCTGCCCTTCTGCCTCAAATTAGCCAGCACTAAAACGCCCTTTGAGCTTCTATATTTGTGTATAATGTGCAAGAGCTTTGGTCATTGAAGCATGAAAACTCGCCCTAGCCTTACTGTTAGTTCACTGAAATTGAAAGAGGAGGTCTGCATTCACTAAGCGTCGTATAGACTAGCGTATTAACTTAATCTAGGCCAGCCTTTATATAGGCTGACCACTGAAATTCAGAAGGCGAGAAATAAAAAGGTGTTCGCGTTTGTAAGACAAACGGGAAAAACATCTTTGACAGTGGAAAGTAGATCATCGAGATGTTGCACTTTCGGTATGCTCGCATCACCAGATCGGCCACAATTTGATTTCATGCCACCATAACCCAGTTCACTACATGATTAAGTAAAATATAAATGTCGAAAGCACGTCAAAGTAAAGATGCATGGGAATTTGTTCTGAGCGATGCATGGAACGTTTGCGACTTCCTTCGGGCGCGCCTGTATGTTTCCCTGGCTCAGCCCTGCTGCATTGTGGGTCATTAGCGCCACCGAGGCCCCGTTGATAGGGACACTACTTCTACTTTTTGGGTCCTGTTACATCCAGCAACATATTTTACCACTTTGTGACATCGACCTTCCTGCCGTGGGCTGTGTCTGGAGTTTGCGACAAAACAACATCCTTGATTCTAAACCAAATCATCACATTAGCACAATATTTTTATAAAGACAAGCGTCACCCTACCGTTGAGTACATACAGTATGTTTTCGCATGCTTTGTTACATGTGTGATACGTAATTAAACAGTTATGCATAATAAAACGACAGCTTTTTGTGAACATTTTATTTTTAAACGCTTGATTTGCGCAGTCGCAAGTATGCCTTATATAGGTCTAACCTTATTCAACCGAAAGCTAACCTTGGATATCCCTCCTTCCGTGTGGTGTTGCAACATGCTAAATAAGTTCGCTTAGAAAGCGTCACCTAATTTTCTTTTAAGTAGTACTGTAAGAAAGTCCAATATGGTGGAGCAAGCGGGCTGTCGTTAGAATGCGAAATCGTCCATGTGAGTGACATAAACGGTCGGGGCGGACGAAGGACGACAAAAGTGAGTTTGACAGCTTTCGACGAATTTATAGTTTTGTTTTATGAAGTATTAGAAAGATAATTGTTATTCGATTGTCGTGGTTCTTCGATAAACATTATGTTATTACGTCGTCACAGTATATACAGTGTGATTCAGCGAACACTTTCGAAAATGTTTAAAGGTTGCCTGTGGCAGATAGCACAATTCTAGTTCCCGAGCTGGTCTACTCGAAGAGACGGACATTACTCGCGCAAAAATATTGAAATGCATAATGGACTAATCAACAAAAATGCAATTATCAGGTTTTTGCCTAATTACGTTACGAACCATATTGCAATTTACAAATTCTAGTCATGGAGTTCGGAAGGCGGATCCATTAGGAACGAATTCTAAGGATGACACAAGTTTCGAGATGTTAAAGCCCGAAATTTGCGGAGAAATGCATTGGTGTTGCAGTTACTTTCTTAACAAAACGTCGTTTTATGCATTGAAGCACAAAATACAGCTTCGCTGTAAGAATGACGGGCTGGAAGTGAAAGTTGATGCTCAAGAGTTTTAGTATGCGTGCCAAAGAATCGTGCGGTACATAGATGTGTGGCCGGCATTCAGAAAGGTTTTCGTTCGTAAGTGCTGTTAGCCATTGGCAGGCAGCGCTCGTTAATATTTCCAGCATCAGGATCGGCTGGTGTCCGCGGTTATGAACAGTTTTTGCGTAAGAAATTTTTCTTGAGTACGGGCCTTGGTCTGAAACTGTAGGGTTGCTAAACATAGTATATGCAATAATTTTCAAAGGTTCATGGTGGATCTCTTCCAAAGTCACACACGCAGTGCCGCACAGTGCCGGTGCATTAGGGCCGCCTTAAAGGTCCCCTGGTGTTCAAAACTATTCCCGAGTCCCCCACTGCGGCATTACTCATAATGAAATGGGGGTTGTGGCACGTAGAACCACGGAATTCAATTCCGCACAGTGCCGACTCTTTTCTGCCGTTGATTGCCTCTCGCGCAGGCCAGTCGGGGAGTGCAGAGTTCCAGTGCGGCGACGGTAAGACGGTGCCGCGGGACCGCGTGTGCGACTTCGTGGCCGACTGCGACGACCGCGCTGACGAGCGCAGCTGCGGGCAGTGTGACTTCAGCGAAGGCGCATGCGGCTGGAACCTGGACGATGCCCGAAACCGGGGCACGACAGCCTGGCAGGTGGTCCCCATAGGACTGGTTCCCAAGTCGCCACCCAATGGAGCCGACTACCGACGCGATGGTCAGTTTAGTACTTGATACGGTGCAATGCGTAACGGAACTCGAGAAAGAGCAGCGCATTTAACTGTCCAGTCATATGGGAACTGCATTCATTGGCTTTCTGCACCTGCGCGCAGATATCATAATGTACGTTTTCAAGACAATCAGGTATTTCTAGACACGCTGTCATTAAGGCACCCATTGAGCGTAATTTTTTTATCCTGCAAAATAAAACAATAGATGTTAATAGTTAAAAGTGATCGGCATGCAAGGAAGAAAGCGTCGACACGCACACGACTATATAGATGCCGATGATACACTGCATTGGGTGCACAGTGCTCATTCTCATTCTTATCCGAGTAAAGGTAGATGCCAGGGACGAAAATCGAAGTGCCACGTCACAGAGAGGTCATTTACTACGGCACTGTTGCCAGATTATGACAGAAGCCACCGTGGTGGTGTAGTGGGTTTGGTGTTGAGCTGCTAAGCCTGAGGTTGCGGGATGGAATCCTGGCCGCGGCGGCCGCATTTCCATGGGGGCTAAATGCAAGAACACCCATGTAGCATGCATTGGGTGCACGTTAAAGAACTCCAGGTGGTCAAAATAAACCCGGAGTCCACCACAACGGCATGCCGCATAATCATATTGTGGTTTTGGTACGTATTACCCCATAATTTTTTAAGATGTCAAAGATTCTTGAGAGCCATTGAGAAAGAAAAGGACGAAAATAAAGCTGTTATCACAGCTGTGACTGCGCCCCGTACAACTCCCCCATTACCCATAAAGACGTTTTCTCTTTCCAGAAAGGGCAACGCTCATATTGCTGCAGTGATCGGCAGTAACAAATTCAGCAGTTTTCCGCATACTACCATATTCTATTTGGCAGTGGCTGGCCTTTCCTGGTGTTCTTGCCTTTGGTTCGGAAAACAATGTACCCTTATACGTATACTTTATTACGATTTACTGTCAGCATAAGTTCAAACGGGAACATGTCCCAATCTACTGCAGTGCGTTGTTCGATTTCCAGATTCGTTTGCATTTACAACAGTGGCTTAATTAACTAGAAAATAACTTAGGACTACTACATGCTTAGAAACAGGCTGCAGAGAGCGATTACACATCGCACTTCCACGCAAATAAGCATAACCGGTGATGTGACTCATTTTTCCCTGTTGGCATTTCAGTTTAAGCTGATGGTACTTCTTAAACAAATATGACGCTGCTTGATGAGATTTAGTAATCAAGTGAATACGGTAGCTGTTGTAGTTTATTTATTTTTATGTATTTATCACAGTACCCACAGCGCCATTTCTGGCATTACATTGGGGGGGGGGGGGGCTGAAAAAGGAAAAGGTACACAAAATACCACCACGCTCTGGCGGCGAAAAAAATGACATTGAGATACGAAAAAACAAAACATTGTTAAACATAAAAATTTCACAGCAAGGCAGAAAATTAATCAATTGATGTTATGGACACTATCTCCTCAGGCAGTTTGTTCCAGTCCGAAATTGTTTTGGGGAAAAAAGACATTTTAGAGAGGTCAGTCCGGCACCTGTATTCTTTAACTTTGAGTGAATGGTCTCTTCGTACGGACACATAATCAGGGGTAAATATATATTGGGTTCGGTCAATTCCAGTTTTTGAATGAAATATTTTATGAAAAATTTTCACCGAAGAACTTCCGTACGTTTTTAAAGTGTCCCAGCGCAGTGTTTCTCGCCCTATTTCTTTATTTATTTATTTACTTAATTATCATACCCTCAGGGCCAGAGGCACTATAGAGGGGAGTGGTACAAAAGAAAATGTGGTACATCGGACTTAAACAAAACGCAGCGAATAATATTCGTTGTTGAGGAATCTCCATTATTTTTGATCACCAGGCCTTCCCTCTGTGGCGTGCCCTTAAAACACGGGGCAGGAACATTTTGCTCTTATTTGAATGCACTCACTGCGTTCAGCAATCGAAACGATGACCTGGTGCTTAGCACCCGAATGCCATACCTATTCATGAAATGCTGGCATTGGATCTAACAGTATAAATAGACGCTAATGTTTATAGAAAAGAAAGAAAGAACGTTTTTCTATTCATTGCTTCATTGTTTTCGGCCCAGTCTGAACAGCAGTGTTCCCCAGAAAACATCACAATATTGATTGTTATTCTCTGGCTGAGTCCCACCAGTATTAGTTGTCGTAACTGTGCTTAAACCCGACGACCTCATTTGCGCATCGCACATGGTTTTGAGGCAATGTCATTTTGTTCCAGCGCGCTAATTGGCGTTGACTATGAGCTCCAACTTTGTGCTTGTTTTTTTAGGCAATTATTTGCTCGTGTACGCAAACAGCACAAGGACGACGCAGCATGGCCGCGCCAGCATCGAGTCACCCAAGGTCAGGAACACCGGGCAACTGTGTACCCTCTTCTTTTGGTACAACTATGATAAAGCCGGTAAGAAGCCCCAGCAGTGCGCAGTTCACATGCACCCTTCTTCAAACTTCTGAAGGTTGTTGGCCCGTGTGCATATTTCGAAGAATCGAAGCACGTAGGAAAAATAACGCAACTTTACTGACGGTATGACCGCGGGACCGGCTTTCGGTCGGAGTGATGCATACATGTAACCGTGGTGATATATAACCTACCAATGGTGTATCATTGTACGTATCAGTGCCGTATCACAACACCGTTGCTGGTTTAAAAACGAAGTTACAAAAACACGTATGCAAACCAGGAACGTGATAGCGAAGAACGCGCCACAAGAGTATATGCGCGTGTAGGAAAAAAAATAAAGGAAGCAATAAATACGACAGCTGATATCTCAAGGAAAACGCGTGACAACAGCAAATGTCCGTGTCGGCGTCGCACAAAGAAAGTGGCGGCAAAGGACATATAGCGCCGGCACAGTCAAATATAAAATAAATATCAAAAGTTTACCACCACTTTCATTGATTCCACAAATTATCGCTTTACATTTATGAATTATATATGATTCTCGAAGCTCTCTTCCGAGGTCGAATAATTCAAAACCAGACTGAATAATTGTTGTGCAAGAGTGTCAACATAGAGCACTGCACGGGCCGATTTTTGCGGCCCGGGCCCGGCCCGGGCCCGTTTTTACATTGGGCGGCCCGCCCGAGCCCGATCAAAACTTTTATGGCCCGAGCCCGTGCAGTGCTCTATGTCAGCATGACACCTGTGGTGGTTAATGCGGTATCATAATGGCAGTTTAGTTTGTCCAACGTACTGTAATTTACTAACAAAACACTGGAGCAAATTGATGCAGTTGCTCGTGTCGCGTGGGAACTTACCTTTAATTTGCATGTAGAAATCGGAGGTAGTGCTTTCGGCAATTGCACAGGTACTTAGGGGCCAAGTGCGTATATCAACATCGTCCGAGAACGCCTTTGAAAGAAGCCCATGTTCATTGTGGTTTCGCCACGTTCGCTGTAGCAATGAGCATTCCAAGGTGTGCGTACGCTCCAATGTAAAATTTTAGCACACCGGTTACCCAGTCGCATCACACGCTGAATACATGTGCCTCAAGATGAGTGTTGAATTTTATGACGTGAAATCGAAGCATGTCCCACAAAAAACTGTTTTCTCTGCCCGCTAGGTCATGCGTTAGTGTTCTATTGGCAAAGGAGATAAGGATAAGACGAGCTCGTACAGGCCAGTTACAGTAACGTCGGTGATATATAGAATGGCAATGCAAGCCATAAAATTAGAACTGTCGAAGTGGGTGGAGGAAAACGGTGTATTGGGGGAACTACAGAATGGATTCAGGCCAGGCAGACGCTTAGAAGACAATATGTTTGTACTAACTCAGTGCATAGAGATTTCAGTAGCTCAGAAAAGACCTTTATGGATAGCATTTCTAGATATTAAAGGAGCTTATGACAACGTAGACAGGGAATTGTTGTGGGATATTCTTCAATACGAAGGCATAGATGACGATTTCGTGGAGCTGCTGAGGGAGATATATCGAGACAACCAAGTACAAGTGGCATGGGAAGGCCGAAAAGGAAATGAAATGGTGGGAATTCACCAAGGATTGAAGCAAGGATGCCCTCTGTCACCATTGTTGTTCACGCTTTACGTCAAGGGCATAGAAAGACGACTGGAAAACAGCGAATTAGGTTTTGATTTATCCTACATGCGTAATGGACAAATGGTGCAACAGAAGATCCCTGGACTGATGTACGCAGACGACATTGTGCTACTAGCGGACAATAAAAAAGATTTACAGATACTTGCGAATATCTGTGGGAACGCAGCGACAAATCTAGGCCTTAAGTTTAGCACAGAGAAATCAGGGATTATGATCTTTAATGAGCACACGAGTAACTTCGTGGTGTCAATTCAACAGCAAGTAATACCCATAGTGAAGCAATATAAGTACCTCGGCGTACACATAAACGAAGGAAAGAATTACTCAATCAACCACCAAGATAATCTGAAAATAAAGGGGAAGCGGAATGCAGCATTAATGAAACACAGAGCACTGTGGGGCCACAATAAGTATGAGGTGGTGCGTGGAATCTGGAAAGGAGTTATGGTGCCAGCGCTAACATTCGCAAATGCCATTATATGCTTAAAATCGGATATATTGGCGGGTTTGGAAGTTAACCAAAGATCAGTAGGCCGGTTGGCTTTGGGAGCACACGGTAATACGACAAATGAGGCAGTGCATGGAGACATGGGTTGGGCCTCTTTTGAAGTCAGAGAAGCACAAAGCAAAATTAGTTTTGAAGAAAGGCTCAGGAACATGGATGAAAATAAATGGGCAGCTAAAGTGCACAAGTATCTCTACATGAAAAGCGTGGACACAGAATGGAGGAAGAGGTCAAGGAAGTTGGCAACCAAGTACAGGATAATCGAAACTGTAAATAGACAACCAGGGGTCATCAGAAAGAAAGTGAGAGAAATAGAGACCGTGAATTGGATGCAAAGAATGGAAACGAAAAGGACAATGGAGATTTACAAGAATGAGAAGAAAGAAATTAGAAGGGAAACTCTGTACGATAACACAAAGGGCAGTGCCTTGCTATTTGAGGCTCGAGCCGGTTGCCTAAGGACGAAAACATATCGGAATAAATATTCGGAATTAGATGAGACATGTGTATGCTGCAGTAAAGATCCAGAGACCACTCAGCACATCCTAATGGAATGCGACGGGATCCACCCAGCGAGAACCGTAGGTAACGTGCAACTCCCAGAAGCGCTTGGGTTTAAAGTGGAAGGAAACATAAACAGATCAGCCGTAGAGATCAGCAAGAGACGATTAGAGTACTGGTGGAAAAAAAGTAGGGAAAAGATGGATGCGACCTGATCTCTTAAAATCGTAGGCAGCGGTACAAGGTAAATTTTTGAAAAAGAAAAATAATGATAGGTATACAAAAATGCAAGATAAAGAACATGTATAGTCTACCTGATTAAATCAAGCAGGCTAGGTGACTATTTGTCGCCGCCCCGTTTCAAAGGGGATGCCAATAAATCATCATCATCATCATCATCATCGGCATGCCATGTTTGAGTGAAAGTTGCCCATAGAATATATAACTGAAGCGCTTGTTTACCACCATCTTGCGTTATCAGCGCTACCGTTTTCGGAATGTAACAACATGTACGGTAGTACAATTGATTCGTGTACATCAAAACGACTGCATGAATGCGTTCGAGGCCTCATGGCCATAATTGTTTTACGTCGCTGCATCAAAAAGCTGCGAAACACCCAAGGTGGCGGCGTTCATGAATAGAAAATGAAATTATGTCTAGAAGGCGTCCAGCGGCTTTGATTACGTCGGTACGATTACGATGACTGGCAAGAAAGCTGTAATATTCGAAGATGATGCGGCTGCTGCTGCCAAGGAGGGAAAGTGTAGCCAGGCCGAAAAGCCTAAGTGACGTCGTGCTGCTAAAACGCCGGTGCAACGCACCATTCGCCTGAAAGTCACTCAGTAGTCAAAGATTCGTTGTTTGCAAAAATTGATGGCAGAAGAGCGTGAAGGTTTTCGGCGAGCTAAGCAAGAGGGAAAGGTAGAGCGTCGTCGTCGCGGTGTGTCGGAGCAGCACAAAGGTGTTCTGTTCATTCGCTGCGAATGTCTGATGGGAGATCACGGAATAATGGTATCTCCCAAATATGATGACATATCTCTCAAGTGATAGGACGAGATATTTTGTCGCGAACGCTTCCATCCGGCACATTGACCCATTATTGTGCGATTGTTACCGCTGGACGATGAAAAACGTGTTACCGCTGGACAATTGTTCTTGCGCTAAGTGCTGTAGGATGCAACAGGGACGAAACGAGCCGTGTGTCACTGCACTGTGCCCACTTCATATCCAGTGTTCATTTCGTACCTTTTACGCCCTACAGTACTTAGCGCAGGAAAAATTAATACACATCAACTAGTACAATTAATAGCTCTTGTAGATCATTCAGATGTTAAGTGAAATTTTTGCTAGGACATGGCGGTAATTGTTCAGACTGGATTTACGTTTGAAAGATGCAGAGCCACAAAACTGTTTCTTTAATTTCCTGACATTTGAAGCATCACCCATGCAGTGGGAAGGACCGGTTAATAGAGCTAACTACCCTTTTGCACCAATAGTCGAAAGGTGTTATTGTCGCTATGAAGCAGAAAAAAAATGAATGATATTGTTCGTACGCAGTGCGTAGTCTCCTGTTACGAATTTCAAAGAAAAATGTTTTGTTTTCTTCATGTCATTGTCTACTGCGTGTTCTCTCGCCGTATAAAATTGAGCAAATCTTACGGCACCGAACTTATGTACTGCGACATAAGCAGCAAGATGCAAACTCTTCCCGCCAACAACAGCTTGTTTGCAATGCACACAACGCCGTGTTCATCCTTTACACTAACTCCTGCTGTAGCTTCCGAATTACATGCACAAATGATACCATGCTCGTGTTTTATCTGATACAAACAATATCACTCAAATATCCAGTAGTTAGCGCACCTGGCTCTCAACTGCGTGTTTTCGTAGGGGTACGAGTTCGATTCCTAGTGGCGGTTGTGGGTAATTTTATTATTTTTCTTGGTGGATATAGAATGCAGTACGAGGAGACGTTCTGACGGTGATGTGGACTTTATGATGGCAACAACTGTACGTCGTCATCATCTGCAGGTCGCCTTTTGATCCTGAGCTGCACGTTTACGATATAAAAAAGAACATTTTGCCGAGCCACGCCTTTCAGCTTCAGCAAAGTGCGGTGAGGCGCCGGTCAGGCGCACGCTTCGACCGGACGTGAACAAAATACAAACAGGAAAATATTTTCATCAGGAATTTCAGCGTCAAATCACAGGCCTTCCAAGGTATACTAGGATGGAAGGCTTCTTTCACTATGCGAATCTGCTACGGAGCCGCATTTTCGACCTGACGGGAATAAATAGAAACAGCAAAAATACTTTGCATCATGAATTTATGCCTGAAATCACGGGTGTTCTTATGCACAGCAGAACTGAAGATATCTATGGCTATGCCGATGTTCAACCAATTAACGCCATAACAATAACCCGTATTTGCATCCACCAACGGCGATGCACCGCAATAAGGGTTGGTCAGTGGCTCCTTAGTTACAGGGCTGGTAGCTGACCTCACAAGAGGTCACGCGTCTCAAGAGCATACCACCTGGCCTGACGTGCCCAAGGCTTCTCTTCTCACTCACAATCACTAACGCCTAGAGCATTCAAAAGAAAGACGGCCCTGGCATCACGCAGAAATGTCGTGGAGAACTACGTTGGGCGACAAAAAATGGGGGCATCTTCACACTAGTGGTGTGAAGTCTGAGCAAACAGCGAAGCTGATGGGCCTTCCCTAGCTTTAACTTTGCTTTACATTAGCTTTAATTTGGTTCTCTCCTAGCTTTAACTTGTCATTTCTAAACCTTCTTGGAGAGGCGCGATTCGAACACGGGTACCCACGGTCCGCAGGCGAGCGTCATAACCACTAGGCTTTACACCCACGCTTGCAGAACGTGTTACCGATGACTGTAACACAACTTGCTATGGACGAGAGAAAGCGAAAATGATCGTTGCGTCCCTGGTACGAAACTCCGGATCGATGGGAAGTCTTCGGAGTCGCTCTCGAGTGGCAGCGCGGCGCTGTTCGCGCCGCTCCTCCTCTTCTTCGGGCTTGACGATCTTCTTCGGACGACCCATGTGTTCGGCGCAAACTCACGAGGCAAAGTGTGTTTCCGCGCCTCGGCGACGTTGAGCTATATAGTCTGGAGTGACGTAATTGCCTAGCTTCGCCCCTGCGCGGCTGTGGGGAGAAAGTAGGCAGAGCTAGGCAGAGTTAGGCAAGGCGTCGCTAGGTAGCGCTGTGGCGGGGGCGGTGGCCATTGTTGTTCACCATTGTTGTTCACGCTTACGTTAAGGGGATAGAAATACGACTGGAAAACAGCGAATTAGGTTTTGATTTCACCTACATGCGTAATGGACAAATGGTGCAACAGAAGGTCCCTGGACTGATGTACGCAGACGACATTGTGCTACTAGCGGACAATAAAAACATTTACAGATACTTGCGAATATCTGTGGGAATGCAGCGACAAATCTAGGCCTCAAGTTTAGCACAGAGAAATCAGTAATTATGATCTTTAAGAGACGAGTAACTTCGTGGTGTCCATTCAACAGCAAGTAATACCCATAGTGAAGCAATATAAGTACCTCGGCGTACACATAAACGGAGGAAAGAATTATTGAAGCAACCACCAAGATAATCTGAAAATAAAGGGGAAGCGGAATGCAGCAATAATGAAACACAGAGCACTGTGGGGCCACAATAAGTATGAGGTGGTGCGTGGAATCTGGAAAGGAGTAAGGTGCCAGCGCTAACATTCGCAAATGCCATTCTATGCTTAAAAAACGGATATCTTGTTGTGTTTGGAAGTTAACAAAAGATCAGTAGGCCGGTTTGCTTTGGGAGCCCGTGGTAATACCACAAATGAGGTAGTGCAGGGTGACATGCGTTGGGCCTCTTTTGAAGTCAGAGAAGCACAGAGCAAAATTGGTTTTGAACAAAGGCTCAGGAACATGGAAGAAAATAAATGGGCGGCTAAAGTGCACAAGTATGTCTACATGAAGACCGTGAACACAAAAAGGAGGAAGGGGTCAAGGAAGTTGGCAACCAAGTACCGGATAATCTAAACTGTAAATAGACAACCAGGAGACATCAGAAAGAAAGTGAGAGAAATAGAGACCGTGAATTGGATGCAAAGAATGGAAACCAAAAGGACAATGGAGATTTACAAGAGTGAGAAGAAAGAAATTAGAAGGCAAAATTTGTACGATAACACAAAGGGCAGTGCCCTGCTATTTGAGGCTCGAGCCGGTTGCCTAAGGACCAAAACATACTAGAGCAAATATTCGGAACTAGATGAGGCATGTGTATGCTGCAGTAAAGATCCAGAGACCACTCAGCAGATCCTAATGGTATGCGACGGGATCCACCCAGCGAGAACCGTAGGTAACGTGCAACTCCCAGAAGCACTTGGGTTTAAAGTGAAAGGAAACATCAACAGATCAGCCGTAGAGATAAGCAAGAGACAATTAGAGTACTGGTGGAAAAAAAGCAGGGAAGAGATGGATACGACCTGATCTCTTAAAATCATAGATAGCGGTACAAGGTAAATTTTTGAAAAAGAAAAAGAATAATGAGAGGTATAGAAAAATGCTAGATATAGAACATGTATAGTATACCTGATGAAATCAAGCAGGTTAGGTGACTATTTGTCGCCGCCCGGTTTCAAAGGGGATGCCAATAAATCATCATCATCATCATCATCATCATCATGGCGGAGTCGGAGCGAGCGGCAGCGGCGAAGCTGGGGCGAGGAGGTGGCGCTCCATTGCTAGGCGACGCCCCCGACGTCATCGCTAGGCGGAGGAGTTTCTCTGCGTACACCACCGGATTACCTCCAGCTCAAACAG
This sequence comes from Dermacentor silvarum, assembly GCF_013339745.2. Taxonomy (NCBI): domain Eukaryota; kingdom Metazoa; phylum Arthropoda; class Arachnida; order Ixodida; family Ixodidae; genus Dermacentor; species Dermacentor silvarum. The sequence continues at coordinate 134,307,428 of NC_051157.2, forward strand.
CTTCGCTGTGAAAAAACACAGTAGGTTACTCTCACCTACGTGGCAGGCTAGGATTTCTATGATTGAACTTGCTCTTACAATTATGTTCCAAGCACGAGTCGCATTGAACTCGAGCCCACAAACCTAGCACTATCTCGCCCACGAGATGCCTACAGCTTAGCAGGCATAAGGACTTGTACAACTATCTGCACCGAAAGCAGAGAGGTTCTCACACGTTTGAGAAAAACACCCCGTGAGGGCACGCTATGCCAGAGAATTAGGAGCTTGTGCTCCAATTTCTTCAAAAAATGTTTTAAAGTGCGAGTGGACTGAGTCCTGGGACACGCAGGTAGCTTCTGTAATGAGGGCGTTCATTCATATTTAGGGAAGCGGGCATGAGGAATAGCGCTCCGACCGGACTATCTCAGTCTCTTTTGTGCCCTCTGATCCAGACCCTTTCGAACCAAAAGCAATAGCTTCACATGAAGACCGGAGCAGGTAATGACAAGTACCTGTCAACCTTGCACCTTCACCGAAAGGCTTACTTAGGGGAGCGTAAGTGTTTGTACACAAGGCGCGCACAGAAGCCACCATGACTGAGAGTATTCTTGCATGGTGGTGTGCCTACATACAGAGAAGACGACGCCCACCCTATATTCAATGGCAGACAATGACGGAAGATCAACACCACCACACGTGTTTTTCCATAACACGGACTGCTGGCGTGAGCGCGACCGGGAAATATCTCCTACGCGACTGTACTGGTCTGCAGGACAAAAGATCCCAGCACTTGAACTTGTATAGCATCTTGTCGTCTTTACAAGATTAGACCCGACCAACGGACGGCGCACGTGCAAATAAGACGCTTCTTGCCCTGTGGAAGTTTGCGTGTTAGGTTGAAGCGATCACCAGATCTGAAGTATGTCTGCTCCTTTTCCCTGGGCCCCAAGTGAACAGAATCCACAGTGCCATCATTATGTATTATATAGGGGATCAATCAAATCTGTTAAATCGCTATGATAAAAAACTGGATCATTGTTCTTGATCACAGTGCTCAATGGACAAGAGAGAGATGACTCCCTCCACTCCCCTCTGCACCCGTTTTGTTTGTATCTTAGAAAGGCCATTATTTCGAAAAAGAGCAAGCGAAATTTTGAAATGTTGCCGAACCCCTTCTGCACGTTCAGCTGGCGTAGTAACTACGTTTTGAAAGACTTAACTCGTTTCATGATTATTGGTCGTTTACTACTAGCACAGTAAACTCCTGGTGCAGTTGTTCGATACAACGTATTATGTATTATTATTGCAACAAATGATTTCCCCTGTGTATCGGAAACTATATAGGATCGTTCGCTGCTATGGCTAGTGTCGGATTAATTTTACAGAACTACGTTTTTTGTTGCAGGAATACAGATAAAGTGAGTTGAGCAGTGAAAGTAACGTAACCCTAAATAACGCACTCGAAAGAGCAACATATATAGTAAGGTTCACTACGCATTCAACGAAATGCGTTTTTACGAGGCACGAAAATTTCCGGCCCTTCTGACATCATACGGGATGGAAATGCAGACGAGTGCTCCAAAACACCCCAGCAGTGTCTCGTCGTGTGTTATCTTTCGTACAAATAAATTAAATAGATTACTGGTGTCAGCTCTCGTGCGGTGTGTTGGTACTGCAAACATGTTGAGTGAAGAAGGATCATGCGAGTTGTTATTTGATGAACATTTTCACCTTTCTTCACGTTGTCTTTACAGGATGTGAAACGACAACGCATGAAGCGATTGAATTATTGGTTTGCTGTGGCTTATAATATTAAAAAAAACACTGGCTGTAAATGCATGTTCTTGACGCTGGAGTAATGCTTGCCAGTACATAGGTTATGTGGCACCCCATAATTCAATACAGGGCCGCTTTAATCTAGTTATTCTATTCCGATGCCATTCCTTTTCGTTTTTCCTCAGTAATTCGAGCGGCGCTCCGCCTACGTAACCAGCACGATTGGCCGGTCGTGAACGTTGGATGACGAGAAAGAAATAGAATCGACTCGACTGTTTTTACGGGCGCAATATATCATATAGGCATCAACGAACCTGAAATGCAACGGGCACAATGAAAATAGCGGGAACTATTCAAGCGCTGTTAACAGAATGTGGCATCCGTGTGCTACATGTGCGCAGACGTGACTAATATGTTGTTTACAATATGAATTACTTTCGCCGGTGCAGTAGTAACAAACTACGTTTCTGATCTTCCGGCAATTCGCACAGGAACTAATCTGGACGTGGACCTTTATATGACGGTGGCTGGATACACCATGCCCGTGTGGACCCTCGGTGCCTTGGGAAAATCATCACCCGAAGGAATTTGGAACGGAGCGGCCGTGGAGATTGGGCGACAACCGCGTGAAGTCAGCGTAGGTTCCACTAAACGTACTCGTGCTTCATTTCTTGCGGAGGCAATACGGTATAGGCCACGAGCCTGGCAGTGTGGGCACAGCGGCGATATGAGATTTGGTGCAGTGAAGAGCTCACGGTAATTTCCACCCATGTATAGTTTTCCAGGGTGTACCGCAATCTGACATTACCTGTGTTTTGTTATTCATTTTACATTTAAACGTGCAACTGCGACCAGAGCCAGTATCGTGTTAAACAGCAACAAAAAGTTGGCCGCATATTTGCTTGCTTCGCTGGAAATGATGTCGAAAGACGATAGTCTTCTGCCGCCCCTGATACGTAACAGCCTCTTTTCTCCCCTCTCCCAGCCCTTACGCTCTTCCCCTCCCCACTTACTCCTCCCATGATGGGTGCAATGGGGGTTTTCCTGAATTCAATTCAAATTTCCTGCGTTTGCCCTGCTCTCGCGCCATCTGTTGGGACTTTTTGTTACTGCTGGCTTAAAGCCGGCTACAGAGCCGCGCCTTCAGTCGGCTTGTTTTTAACGCGTAGCGTCTCTTCGACCCCATTTCTAACGCGTTGATTTTTGATTTACTAACGTAAAAACCAGTCCAATGTGTATTCTTAATTAAATGAACGCTTCGGATTCCAGTTATGTATTTTGCCTCAAATAGGCCTGATGTTTCCTTTGCGCTGTATAATGTTGACGTGTATGACCCCGTGCCACCAGTGCTAGTATCCTGGTTGGTTTTGGCCTGGTGGTTGAATCGGTTTTGGCCAGGCAGTTGAATCGAGTGATAGACAGACACACAGACAAAGTTTTTCGTGTTTAGGTAGCCCAAGAAAGACAATTGTCTTAAATAATTTGTAACGTATCATCTGGAGCAGCTGGGCTGATCTATACATTTTATACAACAGTGAGGCCAGGATTCTGTGTTTTATGGAAAGTACGTCTGACGCACTTCGTTCGTTGCGGCACGTTTCACGTTAAAATACATCTGGAGTAACTAAACGTCGTGGAATAACTAAATACACGTTATTGATAAAATGATTGAATAGAACGTAGGTAAAGGGCACTAGAATTGGCTTTCGGGAACACCTAAATCAACAAAACTCATACGGCACATACCTCAACAGTTCGCAGTCTGTGGGTAATATCACGAGTACAGAAATAGTAGAATCTACGATTGCTATGCCGGGTACTCCATCGCGGTCAATAGCTGCAAACAACAGCGCTTATTCTATTTCATTTTCTCTGCAGCAGTTAGCCTGACGTTGCCAAAATTATTTTTGTCAGTTACACCTGACAACGGCGCATGAAGCCTAGAAGGGCGTCCTGATTACTATCCGACAGCCACAACCATCCGACCATCGGGTGACGTGCTTTAGTAAGTTTATTGCGCTGTTTTTACACGTGCTGTAGAGTTCACATATAAAAACAGTGGAACAAATATAGTGTAACAACAATGCAATAAACGTACTTAAACGCATGTGCCGACAGTGCAGTACATGTGCCTATCGAGTGATATTGAGGACGCACTGCTTGCTGTCATTTTGCCAATGTCACATGTAATTGGCGAAAAAAGGTTTCAGCTGCATCAGCAAACTGCCGCAGAGAAACATAAAATGGTGCCACATGTTACCGAACCCCGGTACTCCAGCGTAGCAAACCGAAAGCGAACCGCAACCCCAACAGCGGGCTACGCGCATGCACTTCTCTACTTGATATAATAACCCCCGACGGCAAACTGTAGTAGTTCCTCAACAGCCCCTTCTAGCACAATGACGACATGGTCTGCGTGTATGATGCACAGTTCTGCGCGTATTCTAACCGCTCTGAAAATAGTGTGAAGCTTCGCGGTATGCTGATTTACCGAAGAGGTTTCTGCTTGTGGATCCTCCGTATCATTAAGATGAACTGGATAAGTCGAACGTGCCCGGAATGAAATATCAAGGGATTCCTTAGATGTATTTTAATGAATGTGAGAGCGCACGTCCGACGAAGCTTTAGACACTTCGAATATAAACAGCAATCCCTTCGAATAGATATGTTTTCCTTTATATATGGCCCTCATAACACATCGTGCCCTTTGCTGCCTTGACTGTCTCTTAACTGACAGCTCTTCATGTGTCGTCTGAAGCGGGAATGATGTATAAAGCGTCAGTCTCATGCTTTTTTGGTTACTTCGGGGACAATGATGTGGTGCACTCGTCGATGAACTTAAAGCAGGCCAATGTGGCTAGCTGTCTTCCGTAATAAATAATATAACAGTTTTCTTTTTCCACACTTTAAACCCTCCTTTCTGATCACGCAAACATCGGCTTGCTAGAACCGATGATCGACATGCTAGTAAAGCGATATTCGCAAAATCACTATTCGCACCTTCTCGAGATTATGGATTTGGACCACGTCACGAAATCACGTTTACACCAGATGGGGCGACCACGCGTAACTCCCCAGGGAATAGGAGTTACTCTGGTCGACGCGGTTCTAGCGCAGCTAGACGCGGCTATTTCACATCGGCGCCATTCCGGCACCTTTATCCCTCAACCTCCCGGTGAAGAATCGGCCGGTTGGTTTGAGGTGTATGTGTTTATTGGTTATTGGGCGGCGATACAGTCACTGTGTTCATTCTGTGTTTTGTTCTTAAGCATAACACCGATTTTAATGGTTGCAGTGTGCAGAGCTTAGCATCCTTGGCAGATTTGTTCGAGAAGGCGCAATATTGTACCCTGAAGCACAATTTGATTTAATATTAGAGAATGCACAAACAAAAGGAATACCCGTACTTCATATTTTTAAACAAGAAAGGACACCTCAGAGGTCGGAATGCTATCATAGATCTAGCCTGGGTGGAGTATCACTTGTGTTTGACAAGAGCAGCTACGACGACTACAGGCCTGTCCTCTTGCAAGTACCTCTGTGATACTGCACTCTGTGATACAAGTACCAGCGCCATTTCGCTGAAGCTTTTTCATTGTCTCAACTTAAAGCATTGTACATGTAAGAAACAAAACGTATGAGTGTTCTCCAAACCAACAGGGGCTACTCTGATTCGAATGCGTCCCTGCGCACTACGAGGCAATGCGGTACCGGTAAAGCATCTCTGCAGTCACTTAATGAATAATTCCCAAAATACCCATACATGTTAGAGAACTACAAAAGATTTTCCACGACTTGGGAGAGATCAGGTGTTCAATCTGATGAATACGCTTATCCTGTGCTTCTTTTGTACGTTACACTGCAGTATAATACACCATTGGAAAAATCTGAAAGAGTGCCCTGCACTCTCTACGAACATCCGTATTTGCACATTACGCAGGACAATGCGCCTGTGCTCTGACTTGCACTGTACGTTCCTTGAGTGTTTAAATGCGAACCACGTTGTCGTTGCAGTTCTACTTCTCGACCAACCAGTACCCACAAGCAAGGGCCCTCTTTGCCGTGGACGCCATACACTACAGTACATGCGCACTACCATGTGAGTTTAAATCAATAGCAGTAATATAGAGAATTGCTAGCAGTTACGGCGACCAGATACTTAGTTATCGTCCTCCATCACTGAAACTTTTATTTAGGAAAGCTGCTAAACCAGAAAATATTCGTATAATAATGTATTCAGGGTAACAGTGAAACCTGAAGTTTCTCTATATTCACTACACTCTAAAATGAGGTTGTGAATGCATAGAGCTTTCAATAGAAATTACTAGAGGGAACTGCCGTGCTAATGCCTTACAGGAGCTGTAAGTATGATAGTTCAGATAACACAAGAATGACGGCCACTCAATCAATCAATCAATCTTTATTGTTTCTTAAATATATATACGGTCCCATTTTCATTTAGGAAGTATAAAGTTTTGCCTAACTACATCCTTCTGTATTCAAACCTTTTATTGCGAAAGCATTACATGCCCCCTTACGCAAAAATCCGCCGCAGTCTGCGTGACCGAAAGATGGTACCAAAAATGGCGGACGAAGCAAGGAGTAAACAGACGCCAGGAAATGCTCAGGTTGACGTAAAATTTCTCAGGGACGTTCCTGTAAACAAAGTAGATCAATGGCTTTGAAAAGAAACTTTGGTACATTTCGGTCTGGGTGGGAATCGACACCCGGGCCTCCAGGGAGCGAGACGAACACGGCTCCGTGGTTTTGGATGACTAAAGGTGTGCGTAGTGCATGCGTCATTGGGTACGTGACGGCACAGCCAAATGATAGGAGGCGGCATCGCGTCATGAGTGTATAAGATGAGCGCCTTCATGACGTTCTGAAGTCTGCAAACGGTGTAACGCTTTCCTATTCCCACACGTAAGCAGTGTTAAGGGTGTCTGCCGAATTGGTTTGTGACTTTACAAAGTGACCATATTCACCTTATGCATTGTGTTGTATAAAGAACAATCCTCTCTGATTATGTATGTGCACAGATTTATTACCTTGCTGTGCTTGCGATTGCCCGGAAATATTGAGAGATAAATGGTATTGTATAACGTCGCAAGAAAGTCGGAAGCCGCAAGCATGAGGAACAAACAAGTAGATGAACTACTTGTAATTGCCATGATATCTACACAACCACAGCGTCCGAGTTCTCGCTAGTAATATTTCTAGGAAACGTTGGGTGAAGACACTGTTAAGCGTTTTTCAGAAACATTTCTTATTACAGTCATGTGTTATTGCTCCCTATGAAAGACTGGTGAATGCATACTTTTCTTTCCCTGTTTTTTACATCTCTGTACATTTTGTGCGTTTTTCAAGTATGGTGCTGCCGCTGAGAAACACTGTAACTGAGAAAAAAATGGCAATAAATACCCAACATTAACGAAAGGCCGCGTTTCTAGCGCGTTTCTAACGCGTTTGTGCTAGCGCGTTACGGCCCGTGTAAGAAGCTGGTGTAAGACGCTGTGGCCTCTCCGCCTTACCTTCAACGCGGTTCCAACGCGCTGCCCAAAGCGGCTGGCAAGTCAAGTTCAAGTCGAGGAGCGTTTATGAATACGGGGGGTATACTCTCTCAGCAGTGATGTGATGGCGTCGGCAAACGCGGTGCACGTTCCGGCATGTGTAAATGGCTGCGTAAGACGCTGTGGCCGCTCCCCCTTACTAGAGAGTACTGCACGTTTCTAACGCGTTTGTGCTAGCGTCCCCTTAAGCGGGAGATCCGATGATTCCCTCCGGAGCTTCGCCCACTCATCATCATTCACCCCGTGGATATGCTATGATTTTTTTCTTTCTCTGCTTTTTACATCTCTCTACAATTTTGTGCGTTTCTTCAAGTATGGTGCTGCCGCTGAGAAACACTCTAACTGAGAAAAACAATCACATCATCTCACCCTACGGGCAACCATGGAGGGATGCGAAAGCATCGTGGGGGGTGCGCATCGAGTTTCCGTTTCGTTTCACTTGGCAACACAACCCAATGAAAGTTAGAGTGACAGAATGTATTGAGAAGAGAGGAGACGTTTGTACGGGGTTGTTGCGTCTTTATTTAGAGATCGTACGTGATTCCTAGTGTCGGTGCGCGCGGTATCTTGATGACGATGGCTTTGTGGTCGGTGAAGGGTAGCGTGAATGGGTCTTGCTGCAGAGGGTCGAGTTTGAAATTTGCGAAGACGAGGTCTATGCACGTTCCCCTGATGGTGGTGAGTTGCTTGTGATCTTGGGAAATACATCGCAAAGAGTATACGTCCTTCATGTGCTGCACCAGCCAATCGGTTGTCAGTATGTCTACGTTGAAGTCCCCTACGAGTATGAAGGGCGCGTGTCTAAGTCTTGGTGTATACTCTACCATGCTCCTTGCGAGGTAAAGTTCGACGCTTTCTCTTGACATGTTGGGTTTAAGATACAGCGTCATGATGACGATGTCGTTGTCACCGTGGAAGGATAGTCGGACGGCCGAGTGCTCTCCGTTGTGCCTATGAGTGGTGACCGGTAGGTCTAGGTCCTTTGCGTTTGCGGTGAGAATGCGTTTCACGTATACGGCGACACCACCAACTCGGCTTGATAACGCTGACGTTCCACTTCGGCGTGCCGAGCCCGTGTTGCTTCCGTAGAAGTTTCCTGCCGACGTTGACGTTTACGTTCGGCTTCCCCAGCCTTCCTCTGCTCCGCGGCGGTGGTGCTGCCGCTGCAACTAGCGCCGACGTTGACGTTGTTCATGGCGTTTCGCACATCGTTGCACAGAGAGAGAATGACGGAAGCACCGCGAACGCGCGCTTTATACTGCGCCGCGACACTTGCGCGCCTACCGGCGTACGCTTAGAGAGAGAGTGAGAGAGAGAGTTATATGCAATGATTTGCTGCGCCATACCTGTGGCGGAGAGGGGAAGAGAGCGCACACCTACGTAGGAGAGGAGAATGAGTTTGGCGCTGAGCCGTGCTCCCTCAAGGGCTGCAGAAGATAGCGCCAACCTTTTCCTTTCCTAATGAACCACTTAGTAGGAGAATGAGGGAGAGTTGCGCATGCGCAGTATGCGTGCGGACGCCGCAGAACGGACACTGCCCCGAGCATAATATTCATCTAAAATTGAACTGCTGAAGGACGCAGTAGTCACGTTGTTAGGAGATTCTTAATTTATTGATTCAGTCAGTTACCTCACAGATTTCCGAAATAGTATTGCGTCAGAGGAGGATACAAAAAAAATGTCGCAGTTTCACCCGAAAGGGGAAGCATCGATTGCTTACGGAGTAAGGGTAGTAGTTTGTCAGCTCTATAAACTTGGACACGCAGCAGCACCAGCCGGTTAAAGAACCCCAGGTGGCCAAATTAATCCGGAGCCCTCCACTACGGCGTGCCTCATAATCAGAACTGGTTTTGGCACGTAAAACCCCAGAAAGAAGAAGAGGCAGCACCAGCAACTCGCAGAACTGTTGTCGACGCCGCCGGCGTTTTGCCCGCGTTGGCGCCGAACGCGCGCGGCGTTGGTGACTGTTGCTGGTACTTCTGGGGGTGGCTCGGACGTTTTCAAAGAAATCTACACAACTTCGCCAGAGTTAACTTTCATTTACAGTACGGCTACTCTAGACACATTATGTAAATAATATGGCTACACGCGTGTTGTATTTGGCCGTTTGAACGAGGCCGGCGTGCGCCATCACTCTAGCAAAGACGAGGAAGAACGAGCTGAGCTCGCGCTGTGAAGCCAACCGGTCATCGCTGCAACCGCTGCTGTAGATATAATCTGTTAATAGTTTCTCGTTTAATTAACTCGCCCTTGGCGTAACATTGTGGTGTAGGTGGAACGTTCCCCGTCCTCGCCATGGAGCTCCGAAGCGGCCGCACCGTCGTTTTGTCAGCCATGGCTTCCAATGGAAACACCCCTATCGCCACCTACACTTGCGGCGCCAACCACAACGTATGTTACGGTTCCCAGCTCTTCGTGATCCTGGGACATTCTCCGGCCAAAATGGCGTTGACTGTCGACGACTGGCTCAGCATGTATGAGCGTGTTAGCCGAAGCCCCCCCTGGGACCCTAGCATCATGCTTGCCAATGTGATCTTTTATCTGGATGGGAAATTGCGTGTCTGGTTTCCCACCCATGAGGCCGAGCTCTCCAGTTGGGACAAGTTCAAAGAAAGGCTTCGCGACCTATTTGGCAAGCCCTTTTCAGCAATCACAGACCATCATGCGCTCTGTTGGCTTTCGTCGCTCAAGGATACTGCATGGCTGGCTCGGTCGTTGGGCCCTCCGACTACAAGAATATCCCTACACAGTGACTTACAAGTGGGGACGCTAACACCAGGACCAAGACTGCCTGTCTCGCTACCCAATCGAAGACCCGACCGCTACGTCTGATACTGACACTGACGCCTGCGTTCTCTGCTTTCGAACTGCTCCATGTCGCCGACGAGCAGCGCCGTGACCCGTCCTTGCGTATCATCATGGACCGCCTGGAATCGTCACTTGCCGACATTTCCCTTCGCTTATTCATGTTTCAAGATGGCGTACTCTACCACCACAACGTTCACCCCGACGACCCAGCATTACTCCTTGTGATACCTAAACACCTTCGCTTGGCTGTTCTCCCCGAACATCACGGCCTCCCCACTGCCGGCCACCTTGGTGCGTCACGTAGGTACGACTGGATCAGCCGACGCTTATTTTGGCCAGGGCTTCCTCGCTCCGTTCAAAGATACGCAGCAGCGTGTAAAAAATGCCAGCTGTGCATAGACGCTCCCATAGACGCCATAGGCTCCATAGACGCACCCTGCCGGGTACCTTCAACCACTCGACATTCCCGCGGAGCCATTCTTTCGGGTTGGTTTGAACTTACTTGGCCCTTTTCCTCTAACTCTGGGAACAGGCGGATCGCTGTGGCCACGCATTACGCCACGCGCTACGCCATCACTCGAGCGCTTCCTACAATTCCTCTACGCGACGTGATTTTATTACATGGAGCTCCACGACAACTTCTCACAGACCATGACCGGACATCTCTATCAAACGTTATCGCAGACATCCAGCAGTCCTGTGCAACGAAGCACAAGCTATCCACGTCATGCCATCCGCAAACAAATGGCCTCACGAAGCGTCTGAATCGCAGTCTCACAGACATGCTCGCGAAGTATGTCTCTTCAGACCACACTGTCTGGGACCTCGCTCTACCGTTTGCGAGGTTTGCGTATAATTCCTTGCGCCACGACACGGCCGGTTATTGCCGGGAAGGTTCGGATGACGAGGCGTTTGTGGTAATATGAGGCCATCCGTGTGGATCGCTTCATTGTCGTCCGATTATTCGCAGTTGCAGTTGTATAATGATAAAATGGGTCAGTGTGCGACTTGGAAACCTTTGGCCTATTTCTCGGGGTCGCTCGAAGGGAACCATATAGTTGCAGCTATCACAGGCAAGTGCAGCTGTAAGAAATAGCTGCACTTGTTATTGGCCTTATAAATGAAGGCGATGACTAGAAGTACTAGTTATGTATCAGGCTTTCTTTTTTTTAATTGCAACATCTTGAGACACGAGCTAAACGCAGTGCTTGCGCTTGCAGTGATTGTACAAGTATTGTTGAGTGGTGTCCCGCTCTCGGCCTAATCGTGGTAATTACGCATAATGCTTACTATTGAGCGTGCTGTAGTCATATGCTCATTTATTTGGCGTCTCTCTGACCCGCTAGTGTCAGTAACACATGAACGAAAATGAGTTGATTGTGTAGAGTCATGCTATATTCAAGCGGGCATTTCTATTGCCTGATAGAAATACTTAGATATGTTTGTTTGTATGCACAGCGGATATCGCGTGGACGATCTTATATTCAAATATTGTTCAGCGAGAATACCTAGGGAAATTTTTGGCATACATACCATGTGAATTGCATGAGAAATGGCTGAAAACTGACGTTAGTGGCAAGAATTCCAGCCTTAGTTCCTTATCAAATGTTTGCTAAAATTTTATTGTTAGTATTATTTAAAATGCGGTAAGGCTGTTGCTGTGTCATTTACAGCTAAGGCAGGGAACTGCACTGAATCCCAGTTTCACTGTGACAACGATGTTTGTGTGGATTCGTACGAGCGCTGCAACTACGCTGACGACTGTGGGGACAACAGTGATGAAAAGGAATGCGGTGAGTTCTAATGCTTAATTTGACGAATTGTTACTGTGTGTACTGTATAACGGGAAATACAATGGAATATACATATGAACAAAAAAGTATTGCGCTATCCATGTACAAACGAATTGAACCTCCATTCGTGCTTTATTAATGGAATGTGCTCGATGCTGGTACAAATTGGATCAGCGAGTAATTCACGTGGGTAAGATAGGCCGTTTTGTTTAAGGTTGTAGTTCACGGTCTCAAGTAAAATAACAATTCCGACTAAATGAGGCCTTGCTTTTGACTTCATAAATGTTATTCACTGATCGTAGGTACAGATAGTTACGGACACACATGAACGATATTATTGTTGATCCTACTGACAACCTCAGTCATTATTGAATGTTTAGAGGTCATGTTACATTATAAAACAAAGGGCTCAGTAAATTACCCGGCTGGCAGCATATACCAACGATGAGTAGCACTAATAATTGGTGCCACGGCATGTGCGATGACTACAACAACATGGTGCCTACTGCGAATTACAGAGACGTAAAAAGCGGAATGTTTATGTCTAGGGTAATCCACGTATAATACATCTAAGTGGCAACTCCACTAGGCTTCTATCAAAAAGGTATGCACCATGGTGACCCCTCTGTGACCATATTCTGCTGTCAATCTCAATCGTCGTGAGTATCGGAATGTCAGAGCGCAGATATACCTTGATTAGGTGTGTTACAACAGTCTTCAAGTGGTAAGAATGAATGTAGAGCACTTCAAGCTAAACATTTCAACAGAATTACCTGTCTGGTTGGGAAAATCGATTAAGACTTAGAGATTGACTCCAACCAAATAAGGGAATTTTACTAGGCCGACGTTTCGGAGCCAATTCGGCTCCTCCTTCAGGGGGTATTCTTCGGAGGTGGTGGTGTGCCGCTTTCAAAAGGTCCATCGTAAGAAAGGAGAGGAAGGGGGAGAGAGCATAGGGTGGGGAGACACTTGACAGGGCACCTGTTCTTACGAAAGGGGTTGTAGGGGGGGGGGGAGAAAAAAAGGGAAGAAAGGACCCCCCGCTCTAGGTCACCAACACCAAAACGTCTCGTCCCCCTACCCCCCCCCCCCCCTCACCCCTCGACAACTCATTGCCGTGAGTAAAGGGCCCCCGGAATCGGTCAACCCAGCCGACCAGCGACGCCGCAGCCAACTCCCCCCCCCTCCCCCCCACCACCTCTTTCGTCCGTCAAGAACAGGTGCCCTGTCAAGTGTCTCCCCACCTTACGCTCTCTCCCCCTTCCTCTCCTTTCTTACGATGGACCTTGTAAAAGCGGCACACTGCCACCTCCGAAGAATACTCCCTGAAGAAGGAGCCGAATTGACTCCGAAACGTCGGGCTAGTAAAATTCCCTTATTTGGTTGGAGTCAATCTCTAAGTCTTAATGTAGAGCACTACACATTCCTATATGCATGGGCAACGTATCCATTTGGGACGGTAGATTTTATCGCAAAGAGAAAGTTTATTCAGATGAAACAGCGTATTGCCACTTAGAAATGTCCGGTGACTTTAAGCTGGACTTATTGTTGCATGTAACAAACTGGCAAACAGGCGCGAAAGTACCTACGTAAGCATTTAGTGGGTTGAGCAGAGTGGCCTGCAGAAACGATCTACTTTCAGGTGACTATCGACTTGGATGCAACTTCGACTCATCGTTCTGCGACTGGTTGCCTCAAGCGCCGTCGCCCGCGAAAGCTACGGGTTGGGAATTGGGTACACCTTCGTCACTTTTGTCAAGAGGACCCAGCAGGGATCATACAACCGGCACACAAGAAGGTAAAACTTCTGCAATTAGAGAAAAATTGAAGGTGTAGTGTACAGCGAGACGACCATTTGCATAGGGGAAACCGGCTTCAAGCGAGTAACCAAGTCTGAAGTTATACTATTGTTCATACATAATTTTTCCATTCTGTCAGCCACTGTTCGAGGTGCAAAATCACTAATCAGCAAAAAAGAAACATCTAGTAGTAGAAACTCTCGGTCTCAATTTAGACTGTAACCTAACCGCTATAGGCTATGTCCCCCCCCCCCCTTCATTCTTCTGTGTAGTAACCTTAACCTTAAATAAACCATATAGTGAAATTTTAATACACTTTAGAATACACTGTGGCTATTTACTTACAAAGCATGCCTTTGACGGCAGTTTGTACAGTCTCTAGCTTAAAAAAAAGCTCTTCGGAAAATTAGAACGCAGGTATTTAAATCTGAAGCATATCTGCGTCTAAGACATAAAGATTCATTAAAGGTAGCATTCTATCTATTTTTCATCGAAAGTCTCTTGCATCACACGCTGCGGCACTGCCACAGCGTGTAAGGAAACAATAACCCGCTCACCACATGGGATCAAGGCATTGTCTTCGCGTGGCGATCATGACTGCAACCTCTTGGAGGAGGATCAGGACCCTATGATTATAGGAAGCCGAGATTGTGAATGTGGTATAGGTAGGGTAATTTGGTAATGAAGGAAAGAAAAAAGGAAAAATTCCGGAAATATTGCGAGCAGAAACATAACGGAACCTAATATTTGGTTTCTAGACAGGTTAGTGAACTTTCGCACATCCATCTATACGGCATTTGACTACTTTCGATTGAACATTATGGGCTGTGTTCGGCAGTTAACTTTGCAAAATATTATGAGGTCATCAATACAAAGAGCTTTCCTACATCAAAAGAAGTAAACAGAAGTCACTTTTTGTATTCTATTCTTCGTCTGGATGTCGTGCTCAAAGTTTCATAAAATCCGACAAAATAAAAAAAGGACACTGTTGTCATTTGCTTGCAAAGTCACAAGTGCAGACGAGCTTTGGAATTATAGAGGTAGTGGTCAGGGATAATTGATATGTTATGATAACTGGGCAAAACTTTCTGCTTCTTTGATTGATTTTTTTTACATACTTGACTTGTGCGCCATTTTTATGTGCATTTTATATGTTACTTTTCAGGGAAATTTATTATCCTACATTCAACTTTGTCACAGAAGAATGCCACTATCATCGGCCCAACGCTCCATAACGCGAAATTCTGTGCCGTAAGTGCGCACATTCCTCTTGTAGACAATCACCTTACAATATCGGTTTAGCAATAGCTTGTTGCAATAAAAAACAGCGTTGATGCTTATTATAGTAAAGAACCCGTAGAATGGGTAAGTCAAATCAAGCACCGCTGTTAGTATTGCAGTTTTACCACAACTTGTATATTTGTATTTCCTTTTTCTACAAAACAACATTTTTTAAATTCTCAACGGAATCATTTTTGGGCAATCAATTATAATTACTACGATTGCTGTAGAGACATTTCAGCAAAATTTACAAGCACAAGTGATACGCAAACTGCAAAAGGTAGCTGGCGTTGGCAACTAAAGTTAAAGCTTCTTCGATAAATAATTTTCAAGCTTATAACAGTGGTATAGGAAACGCCGAGAGCTTTCATTTCAGTTAAAGATTTGCTTTGTGACCATCTTTCTTTAAACTAATGCTTTCAGCAAGGGTACTGGCAATTTCATGATATAGCTAAAAATTTTTACGTGAGTGTGCACGAGGTCAGGCGTACAATATATTTGTAGCTACTGCGGTATTCTACCATACTGTCTCTTATTCTGGGCTGGCGTGGTTTTAATTTCAGATATAGTAGAAGCTGCCTAGCATCATTATTAATCATTGTAAATTATAGCGTGATGACGATATGAGCCTAATAGTATCAGAATAAGTTTTTCTATGTACCAGAAATGGGCTGCATCATTTCACTCTCTCGTACGAAATGCACTAGGCTAGACTCAGGGAAAGAAATGTGAATTATACCTGAAAATGTTAACCTGGTTTGCTATTCAGGCTTTCATGCGAGAACACTTGAGTGTGTGTGTTTGCGAATTTGTGAGCGTGCGCGTTTGTGTGTGTGCGTGTGTGTTTGTGTGTATTTGCAAGGAAACCCTGTTGATTACATGGTTTTCGAAGGTAAGTATTACGCTTGAGACAGTCCCTGAACATTCGGCAAATATTCGAAAGGAAAATATGCACAAATACTGCTTATTCTGAATAACTTGAGACGCAAAAGGTCCCTTATCAGACGCGACTAGAAACTTTGCATGGTTGAAGTTGCGAAGCACCTTGCAGGAAAAGTTGTATTGAAAGAACCTTAAAGATAAGTTTAGTAACATAGAGTTGGAAATAAAATGCTGCAAGTAGATTGTGCGACCAGGCTGTCTAACCATCCCCCAGCAGGATTTCTTTTTCACTGCGTCTGCCAGCGCCCTAAAGGGACGTTCATCCTTGTTTTCCTCATTTTCTTTCATATCGAAGATGATGGAGAACTTTACGTTTACGTTAGAATCGGCATCCTATTTTTACTGCGCCCACAGTCTAAAGTTGGAAATACGGAAATACGTTGAGTAAACTGTTTGCGCAAATTCGAAAGGATGTATAGAAGGCCACCAAAGAAATCCCCACGGAGCTAGAGGTTCCCGGTATGGATGTACGCCTGGCGCACCTCCTAGAGGCCAACGGTTCTTGTTGGAAAGATGGAAAACGCAGAGGCAAAACCGAAGGCTCAGGCAGAAGGGCGCCGAACTTAACTGGAGCATAGAAGAGCACTGTGCAGAGCTTAACAGACAGCAATGGATTGAAGCACGTTCGGCAGCGGACGGGAGGATGCGCACCGGGGGTAAGTGGACTCCCCTGAAACAGTTGCTAGATGACGGTAAACCAACGGCAACCACCGATTGGGTATTGATAGACTGATTCACAAGCAGAAGGAAGAGGGTCATACCGAAGTGTCCCTTCTCCGAGAACTGGCCTTTAAATACCTTCCTGTGGGTCCAAGCGAACACAGTAGCTCCCCATGGTACGAAGGCTCGATCACTCCGGTTCTCGATGCCCCTTTCTCGGAGGCGGAAGTAAGGGAGGTCCTATGCAGCTTGAATGGCAGATCAGCTCCCCGCCCGGACGGCATACAGAACAGGCTCTTAAAGAACCTGGATGATAAGTCTATCAGCGTTATCGTCAGGGACATAAATAGAGTTTGGGAAGGGGGCATAGCCCCGGAATCATGGAAGCAGGCGACGGTAATTTTCATCCCCAAACCCGCAAAATCGCCTAGCCTGAATAACCTCCGCCCAATTTCACTCACCTCATGCTTAAGCAAAGTGGCAGAACACGCTATACATATACGAATCTCCAGGCACGTAGAGCATGAGGAGTTGTTCCCGTACAACATGGCTGGATTAAGACCTTCACTCTCCGCTCATGATGTAATGCTTCTGCTCAAGACTCAGTTTATTGACAATAGAAGCAGGGACGTGAGCGGAATATTGGCCTTAGATTTGTCTAAGGCGTTCGATACAGTGGCTCGCGACTTCATTCTGAAGGAAATCTCTGGGCTAAACCTGGGGGGTAGATTCTTTACCTTTTTGGAATCCTTCCTCAAGGGCAGGACGGCGGCTATCAGAGTAAGACAATCTAAATCATAACCATCAGAGCTCGGACGTAGAGGTACCCCTCAGGGTGCGGTATATTTCTCCCTTCTATTCAACATTGCGATGGACAGGCTTTGCAAGAGATTATCAGCTGTACCAAATGGAACACGCGCTCTATCATGGCAATATCACAATTTGGTGCCCTGGAGGTTCGGAGGCGGCTGTCGAGCAGGCGCTCCTGCAAGCCCTAGACGTTGTGCTTCCTTGACGGAACGAGATGTAAGTGCTCCCTGAATAAATCCGACTTTTACTTCACAGGCGTCGAGACAGGGGGTTTGAGGGTTAAGACCTCTAAACCAGATTCCTATTAATTTTTATATGAGGAATGGTAAGAAGATCCCCAGTGTCGACTCGATCAGGATCCTCGGGCTGCTGCTTGACTCCAAGGGCTGTAATGCCAAGACCATTGCTCACCTCACGTCCAAAACTAAAAACATTCTTAGACTGATCATGAGAGTCTCTAATAAGAAAGGAGGGATTAGTGAGGACAACCTGCTTAGGGAGCAGCACGCATTCCTCATGAGCCAGGTCAATTAGGTTGTTTCAGCCTTACATTGGACAAA
The DNA here is from genome assembly GCF_013339745.2 of Dermacentor silvarum. Taxonomy (NCBI): domain Eukaryota; kingdom Metazoa; phylum Arthropoda; class Arachnida; order Ixodida; family Ixodidae; genus Dermacentor; species Dermacentor silvarum. Next base: position 134,325,406 of record NC_051157.2, read on the forward strand.
AACGGAGAGGGACAAACTTGACACCCTGATGCCCCAAGGCATCAAGAAAGTGTTGGGCATCCTGATTGCAGTAAGCACGGAGAAACTCATGCAGCTGGGGGTGCACAACACTATCCTCTAGATGATTGAGGCACAAAGGTCTGCACAGGTTGATACAACTTGACGTTAAGGTCAGAGGTACCTACATTGTTGATCCATTCTCTAGAAGCGTACATCCGCAGGACAATAAGGAAAGGCAACTAGCGCGAGCTAAGGCGTTTTTAAAGAACACTTCAGGCGTTTCATTCTCGAGGCACCGTATCTGTGTTCATGGCAGCATTTGTGCCTGTAAAGTAGTGGATGCCTAATAAGTGCAAAGTGTAATACTTCAAGCTTGCCTTTCCGAGTCATAGTTGGCACAAGTACGTCCTGACAAAAAATTTCCAGGATAATCGCTTCAGTTCTTAAATGCGTGGTCGGTACTTCGTATACTTGCTTGGCCGTTTACGGAAAACCGTGATCCATACGCCATATTGGCCGTTTCTCTCACATTTGGAAAATTCAATAAAATACTTCAAGGGCAGAATTCAATAAACATGGCAGTTTTTCAGCACTAAGTACAATCAGGAGCATTGTTAAACTTCAGTGTTCCCACATTTCCAGCAGTTAGAATTGTGTTAAAATAAACAGAAGAAGTTGTGCATTCATGGGCTAGTGAAAAGATTGCTTTTGTGAATAGAGTTTGCGTGGTCAAGATTGTACTTATTGGAGAACTTCATTACTTTGAACTGCACTTGTGTGGGGAAGCTTATTTTTTCGCCATACTAATGGGGAATTCCATTGGGAGAACAGGAGCACTCAAAAGCACGCTGAAAGTGCTCGTTCCAGAGGCGACGTGTTTCAGTGGTCCAACAGGAGTGGGAGAGCCGTCATCCAGTGGTAGAACAAGAGCAGTTTCGCTGCGCCGAGAGCAGCCGGGAGCAGTCCGGACTGCTCTCACCTGAAAAGAGGAGTACGGAGGAAGTCACGTGACTTAAACAGTCATATCCTCCTCATTTCTTTTTATTTTGCTTCAACCGGCGCGCGCGGCGGCAATGGCGGCAGCCAAGTGTAGTTGGTGTTTTGGCACCGCTGTTTTCGGCGTCAGTGATACGAGCGAGCTCCGCAGTGATTTAGCGACAGATCCTGGCATTTCTAGTCCGCCTTGCTTCTCGTTGGACGCGCGGGAGACAGCGGCAGCAAAGCGTCTTCGCCTTGCCGAAGTGCTTGAGACGCTCGACGGTGACAGCAGCGAAACCTGTAGGAGTTCAACTTCAGGTTGAAGTCAGTTTCAGATGTTCTTCGCAGGCGCAAACGTTGTGGGATGCGTCGGCGTTGCACAAAAGTATGTAGTACGCGGCCGCAAACGGTGACGGTTACGCACGACAGATTACAAGACGATCACGCGTGTTTTGCTGCTCTCCTGCCGAGAATGGTGGGACGTCGATTGCTTTAGTCACATGGCACATTTATTTCTCCTCACACGTCCCCCACCCACCTGCTCTCCGAATGCACGCCGTATTCCAGTGGCGGGTCGAGTGTCCCTGCTCTCACTGCGCTGTCACCCGACTCCGCACTGCGCGGCGCCCTGCTCCTGTTCTCCCAATGGAATTCACCATAAGGCTCTCTTCCCCTAAGTTCAATTTTTGTACTTTATGGATTGCGTGTGCTCTGATTTATATGTGGGGATCATTTTCAGTTTTAAAGAATTTTTAAAAACTGCCTGTGGCAGATAGCCTAATTCTAGTGCTTGAGCTGAAATATTCAAGAAGGTGGGTATTGCACGAGAAGTTGGAGTCAATACTAAAATAAATTAGAAAATCCTATAACTTCCTAATTAATTACTTTATGACACATATGCAATTTACGAATTGTAGCCGGTGATTTGCAAGGCATATCCACTTCGAATGATTGTTCCGATGACATGGGTTTCGAGATAGGCGGCATTAAGCTAACAGTAAAATGAATTGCTTTGTATGAATTAAAAAAAAAACGCTGTTTTATATATTCAAGCACAGAAGTAGCTGGAACGCCCAGGTATTTCATCGCACTCTTTTACAATGAAGGTCTTGTAGCTGGTATCATCATGAAAATTAATTCTACGTGGATATCGCGTTGGAAACACACTGGCTACAATTCGTAAATTGCCGCATGTGGACTAAGGTAATTGATTAGGACGTTAATGAGTGAATTTTTCTTAATTAGACATGTGTTTATATTTCTCGTGCAAGTAATGTGAGCCTCTTTCAATAATCCAACTGAAAAACCATGGTTATGCTGTCACAGGCGGGTTTCAAAAAGTTCGGTAAAACTTAAGATATAAATAGGCATGATGATAAGTGGTTCTTGAGGGAAAGGGAAAGGTTGGCGCTATCTTCTGCAGCCCTTGAGGGAGCACGGCTCAGCGCCAATAAATAGGCATTTGGTGCCGCAGCTAAACGTCGTCTCCCTTCCCTCCCCCTCCCCCCCCTCCCCCACGGCCTCTCGCGCGTCGAAAGAAGGCGCGTTTGCTCTACATATATGATGATTGTAAAGGAGGAAAGAGACGCCTACTTCTGCAGCCCTTAAGGAAGCACGGCGCAGAACGCGCGTTTGTTCTCCGCCGTGCGTTCACTCGCCGTGAAAGAGCGCGTCCCTCGCGCCCTTTCACTCGCACATACATCGTTCGGCGGCGCGCGGCGACGATTTCATCTCGATTGACGTCATACGGAACCTCACGGCGACGGCGACGGCGACGGCAACGGCGACGGCGACGCCGACGGCAGAAATCTGCTTTTGAGTGTCCATATAATTGCTATCGCAATAAAATATAATGTAGTGTAACAGAGAATTTTGACCTTAAACTTCTCAAGTGCAAGGTGCGCATACTGAGGCACCACGTAATAACATATTCATTATTTATGCAGTGATTTTGTGGCTCTTAAGGATACACAGCTTGCCTTGACATCGCGGCCGCGGCGGCCGCATTTCGATGGAGGCGAAATGCAAAAACGCCCGTGTGCTTGCGTTGTAGTGCACGTTAAAGAACCTCAGGTGGTCAAAATTAATCCGGAGCCCTCCACTACGGCGTGCCTCATAATCAGAACTGGTTTTGGCACGTAAAACCCCAGAAAGAAGAAGACTTTGGGAATAATCAAGCACTTTTCGTCTTGAGTGGCGAAGTGGTGTGCTAATTCTTGTTTATGTGGTGAAATTACGCACCGTGACATTCCAATTTCTTTATTTGTTTGTAATTTTCTTTCCCTTATTTCCTTCTTATCGTTTCAATTCAATTTTATTGGAAAATCTCTTGGTGAAATTAATTTACAACTCGATGAAACAGAGATGGTGAACTAAAAGCTAATGTTGAGAGTGGCAGAATGAAAAACAAGATTATTTATGGTGATCAAATATATTACAGCAAAATGTGCTCAACTTATGTAAACACAATCACAGTGAGGATTGCTACCAGCAAATACAACTCACTCTTTTCTTGCGCACGTTGTAGATGACATTCTTTTACACAGTCCAAGGCGAGAGCGAACCACAGCTATCGTTGAATGTGCGCACAACTAAAGATGGGTCATGGAAACGTGTGTGGTCCCAACCTCATCCAACCCAATTCTGGCACTTCGTTCCTGATACTGTATTCTTCGAGGAGAAAGAGCCGTACCAGGTAACACACCCATCAGTTCCTTCATTTAGCGTACTTAATGGCCACACATTGCAAACATTCGGTTAGCCTTGGCTGCGCACAGTTCGCTTTAAACGTTTACGTCCTATATGTTAGCTTCGTACTAAAGTTGTACTGGATGTTGCACACTTGTTAATGAGTTTTCCCAATTCACCTTATTGATCATTCGTTTCCTTGTTGATCTCGGCTTTGATGTTGCCACTCTTAAAGAGATCTGACCACCTTCACATAGGTGGTGAATATTTTTGCTCCGCTCATCATCTTCAATCCCGACTGCTTTCATTGTCAGTGTAGCTTTCATCAACACTTTTATGCAGCAACGCCAGTACATTTTGCCTTTTCCTAATGGCGTGTCATTTCAAACTTATTTAGTGCACATAATGGGTAAATAGCATTGATTAAATGCTATTCAGTAAGTGCCTTCACTACACTATCGTTTATTGACATTCACCTCACAGCGAAAAATGACTTTCCATAAATATGTAATTGTCAAAGATATTAAAAATGGTGGGAGAAAATTGTTTGGCTATGTGATAGCGGCGATCATCCTTTCTTTCTTGTTATATCGCATTGATTTTTGTTGTCCGAAACAAAGGATTGTGTGTAGAAGCTTGTGCACGTAAATTTCAAATAGAGTGCTGCCGCAAACAGCGAAGCGCATTTCGCAAACTGGGGCACGCGCCCTGAGCAGTGTGAGTTGCGTACAGAAAGAGAGATCGCATGAGCTACTGTTGCAAGAATGAAGCATTCAATCTGTTTGGCAAGCAACAAAACTTAAAACAGCGCATGCTGGTTCCCTCTTATCTGTGATTAAATTCAGGGAGTTAAGCAGTGGGAGCTTAATATATATGATGAGGAGCAAAGAACGGGAGGTATTAGGCGTTAACACCAAGTGGCGTTGTGGAGAGCCCGTTAAGGTGAGTTGGCTAGCTACGATGCTAAAGCTGCTGCCCACCAACCATTGGAAGCTGAACAAGAAGCTTCTACAAAAATGAATAGCTCCAAAAAATTTTGGGCGAGGGAGATCGTAATCGATAGAATATTGCAAAATTTATGTATACCGCATAGGCTTTGAAGTCCTTTTGAGTGAGGATCGTGTCATACAACTACTGAAGCAATTGTATCCCGTCACCTTCAGTTATCGCCTTCTTTTCGTTTTACTAGGCAAAGTACATTTAAATGAGGCATCGCAGGACTCCACATAATCTTTTTCTGCTGTTTAGAAGCCATATGAAGGTTGTAGAGGCAAGAAAAAAATGAGTTGGGCAAGCCTTCTCTAAACCTTGGCGTTATAGCTAACTCACACCAGTTTGCTGAAACCACTCGTACTAACTTGACAGACTTTACACATGTAGTGCGTCCTATTATTAACAGTGTTTCCTTAGAGATTCAACAGATGCACAATTTGGCATATCCTACCACGCCGTGAAGCAGAAAGCTGTCGAACCTGTCATAGCAGTGTGATGCGATAGGCAGAAAATATTTCTTGTTTTGTAAACAATGTCCCAAATAAAAACCTAGTACTTCTTTTTGGTGAGCTACTTCGGCTTGACATTATCAACCACCTGCATCTCCTGCGAGTTCTATGCAATGCAACCTTATGCGATATATCCTTCCTACCTGCTTAGCTCATTTTTATTTGCTCATCCCACCTGAGTACTTCGTCATAGCCCTTTTGGTAATATAACTATAATCAGAAATAAATTTCTGATTGGCATCATATAAAATCAATATATGGTAATTTTAGCTGAAAGATCACCCATGAAGCATTCACGTGAAAGAATGCTTCCAGTATAAGTAATGGTAAATATAACAACGTGTTCTTTCGGTTACGAACTATAATTTCTTTGCGGAATTTCTTGTGTTTCAACCTTAATTCTTGGCAAGTGGGTGTCACGAGAAGCGTTTTGCAGACCTGCAAGTTTCGACATTTATTCTGATGCAACAAGATTTACGTAGACCCACTGCATGCCCTTGGCAAAAGAATCTGAATATTGCTGATGTCGTTTAAGATTTCGGCCCAAATGGTGCATTAAATGCAAAGTATCGTTGAGGACGTCTATGTGCTCAGCCATACATGATTACAAAAGATGAAGTTGAGCAGATATCTTTCAATGACCGCAATTGCAACTTGTCACATGGTATTTTACCTTTTTGTTCATTTTAGAATATGCTTTTCTAAAGTGAACTAACATTTAATCAGACTAACTTGCATAGCGTAAAACGGCTGTTCATACAGTAAAATATTGCAAAAATTGAAGCGAACGTAACTGATATCTTTAATAAGATATTTTTGCTCAAATAATTGACAAAGTCATTTCATTTCATGCACTGTTTTCTGCTAAAGGTTGCATTTATTGGAGAACATGGGAGATCTAGAAAGCCCGGCTACATTGCCATTGACGACATCACGTTTTCAGAAAGCTGCGAGATTTACCACGAAGGTGAGTCATGCTGCTGTTATGCCATATGTATGTCCAGTGCTATTCGCTTATATACAATTTCACACAGATGTATGGATTTTGAAGAACCTAAGCATTCTATCATTGTGACAAAATTGTCATGTTCTGGTTCTCTTTTACAACCTCCCGAGACCCGAAGGTATATGAATGGCATAATCTTTTTACTAGTCGGTTCTTATTGCTGACTGGTACATTACGAGCGGGAATTTTTTTTAATATTTAGGTTAGATGCCACGAACAGCACCTCTATGTACGTGGACGAAGTGAGCACATCCTCCTGCTTGATACAGTAGAAACTTGTTTTCTTTTCCTAAACATAGAGATGAAGACGCAGCATCGTGTAGAGGTTTATTGTGTTTATGCTGCTCGCTGGGTTTCATGGCATTTCGAAATATACAAAGCACACTTCACGGTTGCTTTCCATCATCTGTGATGAGACTATTGAAAATTCCAAATTAGTTTCAATTTTTTAACGCTACGATGGCAAGAGTATAACTAAATCACCCCCGTGCGCTATCACACGCATCTGGCCTCATATTTGGTATGAATAATTTGCGTAATTGTTTGCGAATAACGTTGAAAAGAATTTAAACCTATAGACCATATAATGAACGAGGGACCTTAGGAGGATGTGACAAGGAATTTCCCGAGGCCATTCGCTTACACAGGGTTACCCAACTATCATGCACCAAGATTTAAAAGTATGCAATTGCCACGTAGCTGCACAGAACCAAGGTAATGTTCGACGTCGTTTGGAGATACTCGGATCATTTTTCCATTCCAGCTAATGGCATAATTAGTCTTAAATATTTAATCAACTTCTCAAATATTATAATTAAGGGAAGGTATCTGCCTTTGAACGTCGCTATTGGAAATGACAAATAAAACGTCAGCGTACTAGAAGTTACAGCTTGAGTGATATTGTGAAGAAACATTAGGAAGAACTCGGAAGCAATATTTTTTGTAACTTGTTTGGAGAGTAACTAGCGCACATAAAGCGGTCCTGTACAAAAGGTTGGGGCCAGAGATCGTAATTTTTAAAGTTTTAACTGGTTGCCCGGATGATCTCGTTTTGTTCTCGCACACCTATTACAGAAGCATGGACAGCCGTTTTTTCACCTGATTTGCCTACTAAATTCAAGCATTTTCATTTGGTAATATCAGTGGGGCATTCTACCTACAAGAGACAGGCTTGAACGCTGGGATATGGTAGTGAATGATAAATGCATACATTGCACACAGAGACCAACGCGCATGTAGTAAAGGAGTGCCTTGTAGTACGCCTCTTCTGGAAGCTGGTTCCAAGAATATTCGGAATATCCATCATACGGGCACCACGGCAGCGAGATTGGTTTGTGAGTCTTGTCTACTACAGCGTTAGCTGCGTTTTGTGGTGCTTCCACAGCATTGCAGAACGATCCCGGCAGCCAAATGGAGCAATGTACCCCAGAGTGCGAAAACTACGGGTGATAATATGGGGTCATCTTGAAGAACAGCGGTTCACCGAGCTTCTTCGCCGCTGGTCTACGCGGTACCTAACCGTCTTCCGGGGCAATGTTTTGCTACAGCCAGAATAATGCCAAAATTCTGTCTGCCTGAGTAGAGACTCGGTACTTGTGTGTGCCTCGGGTGTCATTCTTGAATTCAAGGCTCACATTTATGCTTCTGCGTGTACACTGTCATAGTGGTTATTGATGTGTGGCAAATGCCAGTGTCAAACAGACACCATTTACTATTTTGTTTGCTAATCTGTTTTGTTTATAACAAGTACGATGTATTGCATGTGCGATATGTTATATTGTACTCCACGTTCATATCACAGTTGTACGCGTGCCTATGGGTGAATAAATTTCCTTGTCAACTCTGCCGACATGTTCTCGTTTTGAGCGCCCGAATAATGGCTTTCGCTTTTGGCTCATCTTCACTTGAAGGTCGCCGACAACGGGAGCTAAATGCATTGCATACTTAAAAAACCTGGCAGGTTCAGCCACCTATTCAATCACTGACATTGCATTCACCAGCAGAACCTGCCAACTGCTATGCCATTGGAATCAGCTTTTGTTTCAGGTATAGACACCGGTTGTAGTGGTATATATTCAGCTTACCCTTTCGGAGCGTTTGATACGTCTTTGTTTTATTATCAAAGCCCTGCCAGAAACCCCGACACCAAGTCCACCATCATTCACCTGTAAGGTCAACGAGTACCAGTGCGGTGACAGTGAGCAGTGCATTCCCGTCGCTCAAGTGTGTGACTTCAAAAATGACTGCGCCAATAATGCTGACGAAGCTCAATGTGGTAAGTTTTTTTGCTGACGCAGGTGTCAGCTGAAGTCCTTTGTGGTAAACCCCACAAGGAGGTCGGGATGTTAGATCCTGTTTCTACACCTTGGGCGCTATAACGTAAAATGATTCAAAACTGTATTGATTCCAATTTATGCAATCAACCTCCACGATCGGTCAAAACATTTTCGGGCCACTCCCAACGTAAGCCTGTCTATCACGCGACGTCACGAAAACCGCGATAGCTCCCCATCTGATATAAAGTGTACACACTAATTATGCATGATTAAACCGCACAAAAAATATAATCATTCCTGATTCGACACCTTTTCACCATTAGCCCTCTCCTACTGTTGCTGTCCAATGTTGTCTGGCTACGCCCACTTCGCCTGTCTGTCACGCGACCTCACAAAACCGCGAAAACTCACCACGTCAAAGGGACGTGTACGTGAAAAAAAATGCGTTAATATGGCGAACAAAACGGAAAACTTTTCTTTATAGCCACAGACTGCCCCATTCCGAAAGGAATAGAAGATGGCTGCCCGCTGATCGCTCAGGTCCTCGCTACTCGCACCTGCCGGTGAGCGTGTATTTATTCGCGCTTGATAAACCTTTTTGCGTGGCAGTAAAACGTTATCGAGCCCTTTCGGCATGCATACGACATCGCTCTGCCAACTCTTCCTTGCTGAGGATCCGTTTTAGCGGCATTATCATCATTCGGTCGCACGCCGCCGCTATTTTCTACCAGCTACTGCAAGCTAAGGAAGGCGAAGTCGACCAATCGGAGAAGCCGGTACGACCCTCTTCATGCGGTTATCTATTTTCACTGTGCTGGCTCGGCCCCATTGAAACCCTCTCCACTAGAGCGTGCTCCTCGCCTCTTGTCAGCCAATTAGATAAGAAAAACCGCTAAGTGTAGACAATGTTATTGGTTTTGAAAGCAAACAAAGGTGACCTCCTATAAACGGGGATTGTGTTCAATTGGGTTGTTCAGACGACGCTATACGTAACCACCAATCTTCGCGTCGGTGGTTACGTAAAGTTGACGTCAGGAGTTTATGATCAAAACAGTTTGGAATCATTTTACGTTATAGCGCCCCTGTTCCTCATCTTAATAAATGACATTTTAAAAGAACTCAAGTGAACTGTACTGCTGCTCGCTGATGGTGGTTCCTTCTATGCCATTGGTCAGCGGCATGATTGCAACTGCGCACATGCAGTTATAGTAAGATTTCTTTCTGTTGTGTCCAAGCGTGCTGTGCATTGGAGAATATGGTTTTGAACACTAAGTGCGTACAGGTTAGTTTTATCAAGAAAAGCTACGAAATCTGCAGTTACCCACATTCTTTATAGAGTAGTTGTTCGATAGCACTGTGCATATAGGTATCTAAGGGTGTGTTAGGATGAATTCTCTTTTGAGATTATTTCTATGTCTTTATTCGAAATTTCTTTTGACTTTGGCTGACATGTAACCGCAAATGTCATGCTGAGAAAGCTTCTAAGCACTGCAGGTTGAAACATTTTTTAAAAGTTATTCCCTCATAATTTTTGATAGCTGGCAGAAGCAGAAACGGTTGTTCGAGAAAGCTCTTGTTTCTTTGTTTTCCTCAAGAACAATAAAAACGAGACTTGGATTGGCTTGTGTTTTCGATTAGAAGTCTAGACACATAAAAACATTTGTCGCGAAATCGCCTTTTCATTACTACTTAAATTCATATATGTATGGTACACAATATGTGTAGTATCTGCTTACATGTCTGCGTTTCAAGACACGAGGATATTGCTCTTCATTGTATGAAGGTCAAACCACTGTCGTCTTAAATATGTGCCATTAGATGCGCTTTTTCTTTCTTTTTTTTGGAAAAAGAAGCTAGAAGCTGCTCGTCACACTATCGTTGTAGCTGCGCATACTCTACGTAATATGTGAAGGTACGAAGGTGAATAAATTCTACAGCGTAGATTTCCTCTTTTAGAGCTTCACAAGTGTGCCAAATGGCGCTCATATACTCGCTTATCTGGCTGGTCAAGCCGTGCTGTTTTTAAGCGAAGCTTTATAGGCTCACAAGTTTCGGCGGTGCTAGTGTCACGCTGAAAAGTGGGCTGATCCTAGTGATAGTGCCGAAAGGCTCCAAACTCAATGGCACATACCAGGGACAAGAGAGGGAGAAAAAAAGAGAGAAAGAGAAGGATAGAGAAAGAGAGAAAGAGCGATAGAAAGAAAGAGAAATAAAGAAATAAAGAGAGAGAGAGAAAGAAATAAAGAAAGAGAAAGAGGGAGAGAGAAAGAAAGAGGAAGACAGAGAGGGAAAGAAAGCAAATCACCAGCCCTTCCCCTGTCGAGAAAATATTCTCTTACAATCCATGCAAAGACACCTTCTTAAACCACCACTGCGAACTTCTCTCGCGTAAGTCACAGCTCTGCCATAGCACGTTCACCCGGCCGCTCATCTGCCATGACCACTTCCTTCTTTCCAGATGCAATCAGGTGTTGGAATGCGCTCCCTGACCATGTCGTTACCCGTACTGACCGCAAAAAACTTCGTGAATATCTAACAAATCACTTTTAATAACTTTCTATTCCCAGTGTACATCGTTCATGAACCCATCATAAACCACTCGGAATTCTTTACCCCTTGGCAACCCTTCTACCTATTGTACTTTGTTCGCGAATGCATTGCCGTGTGGCTTCTTTAAATTCGTAATTTTTGTTTGATTGTTTAAAGTAGTACAAAATTGCAATGTTTCATTTTTTTGTTGTTTTGTACGTAACCACTCTTACACATGTTTGTATTGCCAGGTCGAGGATGCCAACCCCCCCCCTTGTGTAATGCCTGCGGGCCTTCAAGGTGATAATAAATAAATGAAATGATATGAAAATGGGGGTAAGCGAAAGTGGTCGTGTGTGTAGGGGTAAGCGAGGTGGTCGTGAGTGTACTTGACCTAATACTTTCCCTTCCCTTCCTAATACTCTTCGTTCCCTTTCATGGTACTTTTCGTTCCCTTCCGTTCAACTTTTGCTTCCCTTTCGTGAAACTTTTCCTTCTGTTGCGTGACACGCTTCCTTCCTCGATGTATACATTTAATAAACGTTTATGTTTTATTACCGTAGGGCGAAACTGTGACATTTTTTTTTACCCTGACATGTCGTGAACTTTACGTTACCCTGACGAAGGTCAGATACATGACAAGCTTCACTTACCCCCATTTACTCGACAGGGGAACGGCTGGTGATATTTATTTGCTTGAATCGCAATGCTGAGCTCTATAATTTAATACTGGAGCGTTCTAAAGGCTCCTAATAAAGCTTTACCATACCGTACCATACCATACTGCCACTCCAGGTGCTTGTGATGACTTTTCGACAAGTTTATGCGGCCTCGAAAATGAAGAGCCCAATGGGCGCTTTGGGTGGAAGCGGACAACAGCTCGAGATGCAAAGCAGAAGAAACTCTACCCCTCCACCGACAGCAGGTTCAACCCAGATGGAGCCTACGCTGCATATTCACTGCTCAACGCTGGTGAGCAATGTGCATGCGTCTATAGTGCACTACGTTAGAATTGGGATCAGGCTGCGGGGCATGCAGCCGTGTCCTATTGTCGTGCGCAAAGAGACACGAGTTGATAATGTGATAAATGGCGCCGGTAGCTGGTGTTACGCCAGAGATTTCAACTCATCTTCAAGAACAAGGCTACTCTACAGCGGTTGACATTGAAGAAAGACAAGGGCTTCTAGGGCGCATCAGTGTACTATGTGATTTGTCGTCCCATATGTTTTCATTGTTTGTTCTTCGAGAGGGAAGAGGTTTGCCTACAAGACCCTGTCTTTCTTTATTGAATGTCAGGCGCTCTTGAGTTGCCTTAACTTCACTATGCCCCCTTACTCTGCTTTAGTACCATCTTACGCTTACACAGGGCCCCTTTGCTCAAATTTTACTTCACTTCACGGAAACCGCACAATGTCCGCCATCAGCCAATGTTTTTCATTGAATAAAGCGACGCTTCCAGTTCCGGTTCTAGGCATGCGCTGTAATAACGAGTGTATATGTTTTATTTCGGCCGTGTTGCGATAATTACGCATTATTACTGCTGCATATATAATTCTACGCCATCTTGGTGCGTCTTTTTCTCTTCCAAGCTTAATTTTGACGCCTTTTTTGTTTTTCTACCTGCACTAGACGGCCTGAAATTGTGTTTGAAGAGACGAATGTGGCCGAGCACTCAGAAGCCGGCAAAGAAGACTTTGTCTGTTAAAAAAGCGTAACAAAAGGCAGTTCCCTAAAGGCGCAAATGTGATGCCTCTTGGCGTCAGATCAGCTGCGATGGCAGACGTCATTCATCACGCGTTCATTACTGATTTGAATTTTAGTAAAAGAGATCCAGAACGTCCTATTCAATAAATATTTGATCGGAAACATATTCAGACTTACGGAGGCGAAGGTGGGAATATTCTAAACGCATCTCAGCGTCGAAGACATTTAAGAGTACAAGCCACTTTATCGTCGAAGACATTTTATGAGTACAAACACTTAGAGTAAAGGGTCCAGGAAATCTGCTACAAAATATGCTGGTGTTGCATATAGCTTGTCCAGTAGCGCATATAGTAATGACTACGTTGTCTTATCTGCTATTTTAGCCACTCAAGCGCAAAACAAGACGTTTTTTTTCTCAGTATGGCAAGCCATGGTGCTTAATACAGTGCGTGTTACAAATCAGATCTTTGAAAAACTGTAAACAACGATATTAGCCTGCCATTGGGCCTCTCTAATTGATTCCACAGGGCTGAAACAGTAGTGACACTTGCTTAGGTTCTCACTAATAAGCGAGACTGGTTGCCGTTTTTCTAGTAAGTTGTTTTGCACGCTATTTAATGTCAATGGCACTGATGCACGTGTGTATGGCTAAAAGTGTAATAGTGACTTGTTTTTGTTGCTCTAGCTTGAATTCACATGTCACAGATGTTACAACTGGAGAGCTAGCTCATTTCTTTAAAGACGCACGTTCTTTCATGTAAGGTTGGGAACAATCGAATTGCAGATGTGCCCGTGCCGAGCAGTGCCATATTGATGGTGACACCACGACTGGGCCAGATTGCGCACTCTTGCGTCGTCAATTTCTATGCCTACGTTGCCGACGACGGTAAGCTCATTTTCAATTCAGTGCTATGCGTTCTTGTGTGCCAGCTCCAGGTTGTTACGAAGGCCAACAATGTTTTTGTTTTTTTCTTTTAGTGTTGCCCATTGGGGCCTCATTCTGTCGTATGAACCTTGCAACGGCTGGTTTTCCTTTCACGGTCACCATTCGACCACCTACCACGCTTACCACCCAACTCGCCGTACAGGGAACCCACAGAGAAAAAAAAATGCTAGCATAGTACCCGTGTGAATGAAGTAGTATATTGAAGGTAACATTTTTATGAAGTCAATTTGACATCACTATCTACAAAAGCTTGCTCTGAAGTAATGTGTGTTTTGAATGTCCATTCAAAAGTGGTATCAATGCTGCTCTCTCTCTTGACACCATGCATAGGAACTAGAAAAGAAAGTAGGAATGTGTCCATAAGATTTCGCTTCACAGCAAAGCGTAGCGCATGTAACTGACGCCAAACCTGGAGAAGATGAATGCATGAATGTGGCGGATTGGAAGGCGTTGCCATCAAAACCGCATACCCATTTAGCACATGTCGCAAAATTATTTAGCCCATGTCGCAAAATACTTTAGAATCTCGGAACAACGCAATGTTTAAAAACGTTTTGAGGCAGTAGTTTATTTCCTTTGTTCCTGTTCTCCATACGGATACAAGGTGTATACGAATGAAGTGCTTGAAGACACAGTGACTTTCACATTTACTCAAATGGTTACGCCAAATTTATTATCGTAAAAAAAACTGCACAGCACGAAAGAAAAAAATTGGCTTCCTCATGAAACCACCCCAAAACTGCAAATTAATACAATAGACGTTCCTTGAAAGAAAGGTTCGTATTTGAAGTAGAAACAAATACCTGCGAACTGTGAAAAGGTTCGTATTTGAAGTAGAAACAAAGAACTGCGAAGTGTGAGCTGCGTTGGTTCGTAATCATGCTTCCCCAACAGCACGATTATCACAAAAAACGCGAAGAAAGCTGGCGCTTTTCCTAGGCTTGTGTAATTTATGGCATGGTCTTTTTAAAATAGGCTAGTGTAATTAATGGCATGGTCTTTTTCAAATGCACTCAACAATCAATTGGGCCACAAGTTAATCAACGCAGTGTGAGGGGGAAAAGCTGTAGTCGTTTGCGAGTCGGCGGTTGTGATGCCAGTACACTGCATGACACATCAGAAAATAGGCCAGGGTAAAGATGCAGCGCAGGTGTCACACAGGAAAGCATAAGGTTGTAAACGCCATTCTTTATTGTAGCCCAACATTTTTGCACACAAGTATTGTTATTTTTTTCGAAACCTAACGGAAAATGTTTTTCGACCATAGAAATACAGTCGCAATTTCTTCGTAAGGGTAGGCATTGAGAGCGGTAGTAAGGTATTGGAATTCACGAAGTCTTAGTGTTTTATGTGCAGTGTATATTGAACTGAGCATTATCTCCCAAACTAAATAGGCGTCTTCTCACAAGCCGACCGACATACGTCAACAGTGTTAAATCGGATACAGCAAACACTGGTGGTCTTTATTGTGGCGTAGTCAGGAACGACGGAAGCGAGGACCACGTCTGCTTGTCCAAAAGCTTACGTTCCGGGTAATTGGCCACGCGGGAGCATGGTTTCCATTAAGACAACAGCATTTTCGCCGTAAGAGCTCGCACTCGTGATAACGGTCACTTGTTTATCCTAAAAAGATCACGTGACCTCCAATATTCGGCGCAGCACCTGCGCATGCCCTATCGCACCCGGAACAGCATGGTGACAGCGATGACCCAAGCGTGCCTGGGTTGTTCGTATAATTGGCATCGTAATAATAGTCTAGCTATTGCTGCCATTACTTTGAAATTTGAGTATGTGTGCAATTTATTTAACATGGAGAGGAAGACATCAGGCGCATAATGTTTTAGTGAAAGGAGCTGGCTAGGTTACAGTAGTATTTCTTGAAACTGCACACACAAGAAACGAGGACAATAAGGCGAAGGTGACAGGCAGGCGCTCATTGTCTTCGTTTCTTGTGCGCGTGCTGCAGTTTCAAGATGAATAGCTACCAACTCGCCCAACTTTCAGAACTTTTACAGTAGTATTTTTCTATGTTAACATTCTGTTGCCGTATTTTCTCGTTTCTGCTGCCACCTAGAATGGGGGGCCAAGCACCCTTCGGTAAATTTGCGAATAAAATCTACTCGACGAATCTATGAATGAAATCATGAAGTTAATGCTTCCGTATTTTACATTTGTTGCCCTGCAGCATCTTCAATCCTCACGTTTGGAGTGTTGCCCCCATCAGCGGTTGGAAATCAATCTAGCGGCTTCGTTGAGCTGTATGAACTGCGCGATAACCGCTACAAAGGCAAGTGGGTAGAGGTTACCGTGAAGGTTGGCAACTGGGACGCCGGAGCTAGGGTAAGTGTTTTGAAGTCTTAACACCACAAACAAACAGCGTTAGCTTTTGATGCGCGTGGCCCTTGCTGTATTAAGTAGTGAGTGCCCCAATGTACTGTTGGCTAGGTAGCCGGCATTATTCGTACAATGGCGCGCAGCGAATTATGGCGCTCAGTTACTAAGTAGAAGTTTGTTGGTTCGATATCGCTATATTGTCACTTCATTCTAATGAATAGGCCAGATAAATAAAAATGGAGTGCGCGGATGATGAGCCCTTAACACATGCTGAGGAGCCCAAGGCAAACGCTGATGACAAATTCGATTCGCCGTTCCGGAAGAGCTGAGTACTCCAGAGGGAGCTTTCATTACATTCAGATTTCGCAACCACATGTCATCATACTAACTCACGAGTACACTGATTCATACTCGCTGCACACTCATTTCACAAGCGTGGGATAGAGCGTCAGTGAGTGAAGTAAGATGTCAGTGAACGTGAGTATGAACGGGACAGAGTGCCGGTGAGTTTTGGCAGAGTTGTGTATGAACAGTGCTAATGCCAGTTAACGTTAGTGCGAACAAAAGTAAGCGACTGTCGGCTAGAGTGAGTGAATATGTGTGTGCCGGTTAGTGTAAATGAGTTCGAGTGTGAGCATGACATGGTGCCGGCAAGTGTGAATGGAAGCGACTATGAACGTGAGCGAGTGTTGGTCAGCATGTGTAGGAACGTGAGTTAGTGGCGACGTGTGTGAGCGCACATGAGTGTGGTTGAGTGCATAACCTACAAAATTATTGGTGAATATGTGCGAGTATCCTCTTATTCGGCTGAATGATATCTGCAGCTGCACTAAGGTAGACGAAAACACGATGCTTCAAATTGGGCGCAGCGGAAGTTATTATGTGTGGCTGGCACACATGACACAACGTGCTTTAACATACAGATAAATTTATGCGTTGGTGGCGGAGGAAAACAGAGCGGTTAGCCGCGTAATGACATGATTAGAAATACAAGGGTAACACTTGAACACGCCTTCGAGCAGCTCCGCAGAAGCCGATATTTCTACTGGTGGTCAAAATCAATCTGTTGACTACCGCTACATCATACCTCGAATGCTGAATTTAATCCCGAAGCATTACTTCCCATTGGCCTCTCACAAATGGACGACAGTTGTTAAAATTATTTCTGTGCACCAAACTAATTTTGTAAATGTCAGCTGCAAAATCCAGCGCTTTTCTCAAGAACCGAAATCTTGAAGCTTAATCACCGAATGACATTAGCTCTACTTTACCAAGACTTCACCAAGGTATGTACGGGAACAATTAGATGATATCTGGTGTGAAGTCAGCATTACAAATGAGACTTAGGATAATTATTTGCGCTATATTTATGTGATACCAAGTGATAATGTTGCTACGTCCACTGTTTAGCTTATCGGCTATTGGATGTACTACTTGGATTCAATATTGTGGCGTAATCAGCATATAATGTGGATTGAGGCGAAAGTTTGTTTGCGTGTCATTGATGTAAATCGTAAAAAAGATAGGAGTCGGCTTGAGTGGTTCACGAGTTTATGGGTGGTTTAGGTTGAGTCAAAGGAATATTGAGGCATTGAGAGACACCATTGTGCAGTGCTGCGCGTTAGTTTCGAGCACCTGAGTCAATTTAACGGGCACGCATGTAAAAGAACACACACGCTTTTACACTCCATCACCCTCGCAAATGTCGCCGCTGTGGCCGGGTGTGCATTATGCACCAGAAATGCTACAAGCATCTTTTTTGTTATTAAAGTACCAACAGGAGTTCACTGCATAATCGTGAGAATGCTATTGCAGAAGCGAATTGTAAAGATGCATAGTGAAAAAGAGCTTGAGCACGACAGGAGAATATATAAAGGACGACAACGGTAGTGCTTAGTCAGAATCAATGCTTCACTTAACGAAGCACAGAATGTAAATAATTAGTATAAACAGCCTAAAAACCACACAAAGCGATAGAAAAACAGGTTAGATGTTAAGATGTGATTTACAAACTGTTCAAACAGCACGAAACATGGTTGGGCAGCCGCAACAGTTATCTCTGATCAAATGATGATGGCCAGGTCACGATTTCCCACTTCGTAATTTTAGTCGTTTTACTTGCACAGGAGTCCCGCCAATGGTTATTAAACCTCAGGGTCTCCTTCTGTATATGCACAACTGTGTGTCATTTCTAATGTATCTAATAACCTTGTATTGAATTGAACTGCCTGTAAAACGTTATATTAAATTAGCCTGTTTAGCTCAAGGCAGTCTGACTCGTAACTTTCCAAAACCTGATCATTGAGCTGTCACACGGCAGCTAGCAAGAAAGGCACCTGCGTGCCCTAGAGAAACATAAAAAAATGAATAGAAAAGGTAGAAAATATAAATATTAAAAATAGAAAAGCAATAAACAAAACGCATAAATCTAAATAAAAATCCAAAGCTGCTTAATATGTGTTATAACTGAAACACAAAAAAACACAAAGAAAAAAGAGAGGAATACACGAATGAGAACAGGATGAGCACGTTTTCTGTTATCTCTTGTCGACTCTGTTTTGGGCTGGTATTTTTTCTTATTATTTCTAAACATATCCAAAATTACCCAATAGCTTACTTTGCTAGAGTGTTATGTACTGTGATACTACTGCTTTTTATTTCTTGCAGTTTTTTTACCGTGCCGGAAGTGTGGGTGTCAGCGTCGACCGTCCGAAGTACATCAATTGCCATCCAGATGCACAAAGCGAAGGATGTAAGTTCATAAGTTGTGATGCCGCATGTGGAGATTCCTCCCAAGCATGAGGTCCAGCTGGAGTGGTTTCGCCAGTGCAAATATTCCTTTCAACGCGAGCTTAGTTTTAAATTTCCAAAGTGGGCCACATGCAGCTTTCGGGTGTCTCTACCTCTACTCATTCACATAAAGACTGAATAGACTTAATCTGGCTGAAACGACAATCACTCGAGATTTCAGGTTTTTTTGTTGTCTCTGGAGAAGTGGAGCTGTTTCAAAAGAAAATTGGTTAATATAACAGGAGAATGAAATGGCCGTGGTCACTAAAATGTCGCAGTTTAGCCCGAACAGCGACGCATTGATAGCGATAGCAAATTAGTAGTGTTTTACATGAAGTAATGTTGGTATTTTAATGGGCAGTATATAATACAGTAGTCATTCGATCGCCGGCTGCACAAGCTCAGTGTCGGGCTCCCAAATACAAATTTGAAGAGAATTCCCGAGATGACTGCGAGCACTCGCTGTCACAACACATTGATAGCGATATCAAATTTGTAGTCATTTGCACACAGTTCCGTTGATAACTTTATGTGCAGTGTAGAATACAATAAACATTCCATTACTAACTGCACAAGCTCAGTGTCACGCTCCCAAACACAAGTTTCACGAGATTTCCCGAGATGACTGCGAGCACTCTTTGTCACAACGCTTGCATGATCTGGAGCACCGACAACGGGATGTGCGCTATAACCTCCTTGGCATGAACCTTATCACAAAGTGAACGCTTCGCACTTCCACTCACTTCACCATTTCAATTGCGCCGCGTCTCCGAAACGTCGATTGCGTGACCTACAGCGCTAGGTGCGCGTAAATATAGCCAGCGTGAAGCCACCTGACTTTTCGGCTCTTCCTTGCGTTCTGCCCATTTGCCAACATGTGGCGCGTGGTTCACATGTGCGCTAGGTCACGCTGGCAGCCACGCACAGCCTCGGCCGGGCTAGATGAGGAGACGCCCACTCTCCGCCTCTATCCAGGCTGTAGGGCAGTGCTGCTCGATCACGCAAGCTTGTACGTGCGCGGAGACTTCGCACATCAAGCCACCTTCCTTCTCGCGTTCGGGCTGCCCGTTTTCGTGGCGCTTATTCTTTACTTGGGACAGCATGGCGGCGACGGTGGAAATTCGCCTCGCGTGTCTGTCTAATAGCTATTGCAATAACATAAATTCTGCGTAGGAGAAAGACAAGCACATTCGTAGCCTTTTCTTTAGGACTTCGTTGAACCACTGTCTGAATAGAACAGCGCGCGGCATAGAATGAAAAAATATGCCGCGTTACCTGTCTGAAAAGTCGTAATAATTATCTCCTGCGGTTGATATCGCAAGTTGGTCATATTAGCTGGAATAATTGAAGAGGTGGACGTCACTGGCAAGACCAACTGCAGAGTGTTATTCGTTAGTTAACCATTCCCCTAATAAACATTGCAGTTCATTACATGAGAACACTAGTGTCTGCAGTTGAATTCGACCCAGATATTAGGCAAACAATATCCACTTGGTAGAAATATCATGCTTAGCACAAGGGTTTAAAAATACACCCTTAAAATGTACGTTAAATACGTTGATGTTGCGATGTAGGCTTATCAGCTCTGGAGTAAATGAAGAGCTCACAAGTGTTTCATGCGTAATTTTATTTCGAATTTAATAATTACACTGAGCCATAGTCTGCCGAAATTGGTGCGCAACAACGCGTCGTGTAGACATTTTCATCGTTTCGGGAAACGTGACAGAGAATACTTTCTCTACTAGATCACTGTAAAACGAAAGCAAATTGACGACACCTACGCACTTCTTGAGTTGTGAATGCGAAAACATTATTGTCCATTTGAACGCCGCTGAGTTGTCCTTCGAGTTATGGAATCCTCGCGGGCAAGCAAGTGCGCCGAGACGCTTGGTGCGTTTTGATTTGTCCTTACCGAGGTACAGTTGGAAGGCAGGCGAGAGCTTGGGCGGCCAAGGAACGCGCGGATAACGCAGGCTTCCGAGAGTGAGAGCCAGGGTGACGTGGCGTTGTGGCGATGCTCTAGCCTCTCATGCATGACGTGGCGTTGTGGCGATGCTCTAGCCTCTCATGCAAGTGGCACATATAAGGGCTGCAGAAACATGCATCTTTTCTCTTTTCCTCAACCTCTACTACTACTACTACTACTACTACTACTGCAAGTGGCACGCTTGCGGCAGCAGGTGTTCGCTTTCGCCCACTGTGCTCCGTTGAGGCGCTCTAGTGAAGTGAGGTGGCGTCGCAGCTGATGGGAATTTATGCGCGGTTTCGGTGATAAAGACAGCGGCTTTTTTCGCTGAATGAGCCATTTGACGCTTTCGCATCAAAAATCATAAATTATGTAAAATATAAATTACGGGAAGCCAAGCATGCTTGTGCTGCTGCGGGTCACACGTTGTGAAAGATGCATATAGTGTGCTCTGGCCGTGAGGGTAGATGCAAGTTCGAGTGTATGTTTACAAGTGCGAACAATGACTGCCACAACAGGGTCGAATAGGGTCGTAGGTGTTTACGATCGAGCCTTGCACAGCCTCTGAAAATATGGGTTGGATGGCATCAAAAGACAATACTGCAGTAACTACCAGAGAATTCATAGTGTACATGCTCATGCATTATCAGCATACAGTGAAATTGATAAATGATAAATAAAGTGTTAACGGTCTTACAGCTTCCATATTTATCCATGCGAGTTACATTAAGTTAATTCAAGATAGTACTGAGAGCTACAGGGTCAGTTACTAGACGCATGGTAATGTTACCTTTGTCTTTATGGGGAAATTTGTAGCGCGAACAAAAGACAGGGACAACTTGAAGATGGACAGACGAGCGCTTACTCACAACTGCTTATTTTTGGAAAGAGACAGAACATAATTGCACTGCTTGTTCTGTCTCTTTCCATAAAGAAATACTTGTGAGTAAGCGCTCGTCTGTCCATCTTCACTGTGTCGTTGTCTATTGTGCGCGCTACAAATTTCACCATGAATACGTACCGATACACCCAACTATCAGTTCTACTGCAATGTTACATTTTATTTAAATGTAAATACTTTTAAATGCAACTTTTTAGGAAGCATGTACTTTTGTGGTACTTGAGCGGATACACTAGAAAAACTGATGGGAAGGACCACCAGATGGCGTTTTCTTATTCTGTCATGTTCATTTTTTCCCCTTTATTTCCGATAAGATGGAAAACAAATATTACCCTGTAAGACTAAATAACCCCAGTAATACTTAATACTAAAACCACTATTTTTTTCATCTTAATTGTTATGCATCAGGTAGTGTCGGCTTATTTAGTAGCTGTATTGGACCAATGGTTTTCCAGATCTTTTTGCTTGCATGTAAGCTGTGTGTTCAGTTGGCTTTCGTACATGAACTTGTTTGCCAGAAGCTTGACCATACATGCATCGAATGCTTATATGTGTGGAAGGTATTGCCATGGCTGACTTTGTTGTTTTTTTCTTCAGCTGAATTGACTAAACAGGTGAGCTGTGATTTCTCCAACCCAAAGGACTGCGGCTGGTTCCCCGAGCGTCAGGCCACCGATGTCGATTGGGTTCTTTACACGGGCGGTATTGGTCTGCCTCGACCCATGTGGCAACCCCCGTTTGTTCTCGCACCCAGCGGTAAGTGGCATAGCTTTCTCCTTTGGTAGTGGTGTCTTGAGCATAAGAAAATTTTGGAATATGGAAATTTTGTTTTGACAACTTAAGTAATGCGGTAGACGAAACTCTAGTAGAGGTTAACCGTGTATATGTAGTAGAGTGAGACAAGCTTCTCTAAAACGTAGAAGATAAACCCGGTGGAGTATTAAAGCAATAAAAGGAGTATCAATCAAAGGAAGTGAAACATGGGCGATGGCTGTTGAATACTATATATAGAAATTAGAGAATTGGCGCATACAAGATTAATTTGGCTTCCAGCGACAAGTTTAACCAAGATCTCTGTGAGAAGCGTAAAAACTAGCTGAGAAGAATCGGACTAAAAGGACAATAACCACATTGGTAAAACAGTTACAGCAGTTTTTTTCTGGATTTCAAGGAAATTTTACATGACATAAGATGTCCGCATCATAAGGCATAACGTCTGTCTGGTCTCTTAAAGTGCAAATTTAGGGCCTTTCGGCTAATGTTGAAGGAATGGAGCCTACTACAACTAACATGTATTGTTTTCTCTGGCATTTATCAACTACAACACGGCAGCAGGGATTAGCGGACAAATTTGGTTAGGCGGCCTTCTAGCTGATGTTATGAGAAGGATGTGCAATTGGAGTGGCCGCACACAGTGAAGAAAGTAGCTGGTGTTATATTAGAGTAACAGCATGCGTTTCAAGGCAACGAAAGTGCAGTTGAAGGCAGGAGAGGATTAGATAATGTAAAGACATTACGAATTTTTCAGTCACTGGTCAGGGTCGCATGACGAATGATTGATAATAAGAGATCAGTAGGAGAGGTCTCCTTCCTGCTGTGGGCCATAAAGTCATGATAATTATAACAATCTGCACTCATATGTCAGCATCCGCAAGCTTACCTAGGAGTAATGAACGCATGAAGCGGAGTAATGAAGCGTTGAAGCGGAAACATTGAACCTGCTCGAAAGTTTCGAAAATTATTAAGGATGTTTTGAAAAACGACAGGCAAAATTATTTTCAATGGAGTGAAATAGAATCGCTATACTAATGGCCATTCAAAATTTTTTTAAGAATTATTCTGGCAGCAGAGCAAACCCTTATTCGTCTGCCGAGGTACATCTCGCTAAGGAATTCTTATAAATAGGCTTCCGTTACTTCGACTCTGGTTATTTAAATTTGATGGTTAAGTAAAACCCGACCGAGGGTCCCGGCAGGCGTCCTTGCATTTATTTTAGCCAAAACTTTCATTTTTTCTATCCTAAATTCGCCTTCGCCAGATATTTCGAACTTGACCTGTCAGCACGCACGTGCCTGACTCCTATGGTGACCCGAATAGCAACCCTTATAGTGGAAGCATTTATCTAGATGGAACTAGAGCACAGTAGGTGGGTTCAACAAACATCAACTCTCATCGAAACGCCTGGGAAGAATTTCAAGCGATAACCATAGCTCACAATTTCTGATTACGATATTTACCCGATTCTAACGCGCTCCCTATTTTGAGCAAACTTGTCTGAATGTTGCTTGCGCGTCGCAATCAGATCCAGAACAAAAACCGCCTTCGCAGCATTCGTATGCTATACCACCTAGCGCATTTATACTGCGACGAAGCTAACTGTAAAAATACGCGCGGCAAAGCCGACTTCACGAAACCGGCCGCCATTGTCAAATACCTATAATTCCCTTGCCCAATTTTCTCGCTAAAATAAATTAGCTACATTTTACATGTCTACGTTATGTTCCTACGTTGGACACATAAATATTGGCTCTGAGTTTGATTCGGGGTCGTGTTAGACACGTGCAAATACTACAAAATGAATCGGTGGAGTACATAGGCATTTTTTGTAATCTCATTTAATTCGACGGGCTGGATAATTCGATGAGTTTAGTCGGTTTATTCAGGGTTGAATTACAGAAAAATCAACTGTCAATTGTTTATCATCGGTTCTTCTGCAGGTGCTTTCATGATAGCCAAGAGCAAGTTCCCTGTTATAAAGAAGGCCCATCTTGTCTCCATCCGAATGAGTCCCACACCTGACAGTGGACGCTGCTTCTCCTTCTGGCAAGTGAAATTTTGGTCTAAACAGGCGGTATATACAGATCAGTACGCGATATAAAAGTGATTGCATCGAAGCTTTATTGAGTTGAATCTCAGCAGGCAATCGGTTTCAAATGACGGCTTGTTTACTTTACCTACTTTACAGAAGACATGTTATTTGGCGTTATCAATGTTACATTGTTCATAAATGACCCAAATGTGTCAGGTGTTCTTTTTTTAATCTTAACGAAATTGATAGAAGTCGCATAAGTCAGGTGGCACTCCTTCAGTTAACTTGCTCGAAGTGGTAAAGAGCACCCTTGCGAGAAATCAAAGTGGGTTATCGACTGAATAAAGGAAATTTAGAACCACTTTTCTACTATTAATCTAGTATGTCTAACTCCCACGCAGACCCTCTTGCGAGTATATTAATAGTGGGGGACACAAATTAAAGTGCAATTAAAGTGCAAAGTAATTAAAACAGCACAAAAAATCACACAATGTTAGAACGACTCCTAAAATACATCGTAAGACGCGTGGTGAAGTTATCTAAGCCGCCCATAGTGTTTTATAGGCCAATGACAAAGAAAAATTAGAAGAAAAGACGTTTGCAGCCAACAGAAAACAATTTTCAACAGAACTCAACAAATAACTGTTGAGCACTCACAACCAAGAACACCTCCTGCGCTAACCAACACAAGTACTACTAGAATATAGCAACATACTCGAATAACAAGTACAACAAATATTAGTAGACGCAACAAACTACTAGGATTTAAAGAAATGTGCAATGGCTTACGCAGACTACGCAAAGGATATAGCATTTGTGGGGATCAGCTTAAGCAATAATGTCTTTTGGCAGGTTCTTCCAATCTGATGTTCATGGAATGAAAGAGCGGGCGAAATTCCATTTGCCGAAGTGCCAACTGACGGGTTTATCATGAAGTCTTCTTGAGGTGAAAAGTTTCAATAAAATTTATGAAATAGTGATAGACGACTCATGTGATGATCGCAAGGCAGGTCCTCCAGCTCAGTCAATAATTTCTTGTTTACATCAGGAAGATGCGAGATGGTCCAGGAAAAAAACGGACAAATTCGCTTGTAGGAAACCTGAGCCGCCTCGCAAACGCTCAAATATGTCTATACAACAAAGCATGAGCACATCACTAAGCATAGAAAATAAGTTGAAGAAAAACTAAGACATCCCTACAAAACACATGCAAAAGACTTCATCAGTAGTTCAATACATATGCCATATCAAATACACATAAATTTTATATATTATATTAGATACATATATTACTCTCGAGTAAGTTTTAAAAAAATGTGGTTGATCCCTCTTATATAGGAATCGGTATAGAACACGAAAGTGAAACGTGTCTTCACAGAAGTAGTGTAATGTTTATTGCACATTGATATATAATGTCTATTGGTGTTTTGTGGCTAAAGCGCCCTTAGGCGTTGATGCACCCACGCTGACGCCTGGTGGCACGTCTCCTCCATCACGACTACCAACGTCGATGACCATTAGCAACCGTCGTGCATATGGAAGCTGCACTACGCTGCACACGCTAGCACAACGCGAAAGACGAAGCACGTAACTGACACACTAATACAACGCGCAAGACAAAGCACGTAACTGAATCGTCACCGAGTCAAATCAGCGCGTACAGCGCGTCGTAATTGCAGCCTCCGCGATCAACTTCAGAAACATTTTCAGAGCTAATTGCGGAGGCCACGCTCCGCTGTGCTGAGTACGGTGAACGCTGTGCTGAGTACGGTGAACGTCACCTAGTGAACGCCACCTAGGTGGCGTTCACCGTACTCAGCACAGCGGTGCGTGGCCAGCGTCCCAGCGTTCTTGATGCCAGCGTCCCTTCGAATGCTGGCATCGAGGCGTCGTAGTGGTGAGACCACCGAAGCGTTCACTGTCGGTGCGCGTTAGTGTCATAATGCAGTACTTCTCTTTTCTGCTCGTAGGCGGCGGCACCGCCCCGAGCAAGAGCGCGGGTACACGGAGGAGTGTTAGATATATAAGGCGCGTCTGTGTAGCTCTCTGCAAATGCGTTTGTGGCGCAATGGGAATTTGCAGAGAGCTACACAGAATGCGTTTGTGGCGCAAAGGGTATAAGATCTTCATGAAGATCTTAGCAGCCAGGCTTCAGACTGTTATGCCCGAAATAGTAGGCGACCATCAAACTTGTGGTATAAAGGGTCGTTCGATTCTAAACAACATTCATAAGGCTAGATGCGTTCTGGAGTGTTGTGACGTTATGCAGGTTTGTGTCGCGGTTCTCCAGATCGACCTCGAAAAGGCGTTCGACTGTGTATCACACGATATTTTGTTAGCTATATTGGAATACATCAATGTTGGTACTGTTATCAGACAAGGTGTAGCCATGGCGTACCAGAACTGCTCCACACAGTTAATTGTGAACAAGACGATAGGAAAGTCCATTAGTGTGCAACGTTCTGTACGCCAAGGCTGCCCTCTCAGCCCTCTTCTCTTCTGTGTGTATATTGAAACACTGTGTCGCTCTATATTGCAGAATGATGCCATTCAAGGTTTTCGCCTGCATGCATCAGAAGTTAAACTCTTGGCGTATGCTGATGACGTAGCTCTTTTCTGTGAAAACAAAGAAAGTGTTATTGAAGCAGTTAGGGTGGTTAAACAATTTAGTGACATCTCTGGAAGTCCTGTCAATTGGGGAAAGTGCCTGGGGTTTTGGCATGGAGAGTGGCCTTCGACCCCTGCCACTTTTGCCAACATTAGGTGGGAAAGTACTCCGGTAAAATATCTTGGTGTGCCGCTTGAATTTTATAAGGATAATGATCGGTATTGGCAACAACAAGTGAAAGAGATGCGTGAGAAGGTGGACAGATGGAAAGTGGCTAATCTATCCATCTTCTCCAGAGCAACCGTATGTAATTTGTTCTTTATCAGTAAGATTTGGTACACAATGCAGGTGTTATACTGTTCTAGGCTAAACATTCAGAAATTTCACCGCATATTTGCCGTGTTTGTGTGGGCCTCGAGTTGGGAGAGGTGTAGTCGGACGAACCTATTCAGGCGCGTCAAAGATGGGGGAGTAGGTCTGGGACACCTCTTTTTGCGTCAGCTCGTAAACTGATTTATATTTTTTCGAGACGTCAGGGACCCTTTCTTGCGCACTGTGTGTCAGATGAGAATAAGCAAAGCGCTACCAGATTTTATTGTTGCCACAAGCAGTATTCCCGGAACGCTTAAGGGGTTTTTTAAGGAGGTTGTCTCTACTGTGCGCTTCCTAAGTGTACGTTTCTCAAAGGATTACCTGAGTTCTGTCCAAAGAAAAAAGCTGTACAGGGATCTATGCGACACTGAATTTCCGGTTCCTTTATATAGATCCCTTTACAGAGGTAGCCAGGGCCAAAATGTACTAAAAAGGGTAAAGCGTATGCAAATTCCACCAGGGGTAAAAACCTTTTTTTTCAAGGTTCATACAGGAACGCTTTCAGTAAAGACAGTTTTGAAAGAAAGGGGTTTTTTGTACCGTGGGGAACACATTGCTTAATCTGTAATCAACCCGAGACAATTGACCATGTTTTTCTACATTGTTGGGAGGGAGTGTTCTTGTGGGATGTTTTACAAAGGACAGTCAAAAAAGAATTCCCTCTAGATCCCTACGGTATCAGATATCTAGCGATTGAAAACGACGATGGGCTTCCTTTTGATCTGGTAATGCTCGTTGGCCTTCACAGTATCTGGCGCGCTAGAATGGCGGGCTATTACTGTGACCCAGACGCACGACCTGCGCGAATGTACTTCCGAGAGAGTATAAATGCCTTTCTGGAGGTGCAGAAGGCGCATGAATGCGCCCCGGAGTGGTTGTCAAGGTTAGAACCTTTGGCAACATTAAGAGAATTTTGATGTGATTGCAATAATGCTGGTTGGTAAATGTTACATATGATTTTCACGTGCTTCTTCGTTGAACTGGGCTGTGGATAATTGAGTGAATTTTGCACATGAGACAATAAAGAAAAAAAAAGTTTGTGGCGCAATGGGTTAAACGCTCGGCGATCTATCGTCCCGGACCGAGAGGTCGTGGGTTCGATTTCCAAATTTTGCATGTTTGTGGAACTTTTTCTTCTGGTTTCTTTCTTTGTATTATGTTCTATGACGTATTTCCGTGACGGAAATACGTCAGTGAAGTCTTGGTGGACCCCGGCATAAAACACTTTCGTGTTAAAAATCACAAAAATACTAATTGACGTTTAAATATCGCATGTCTCAATTTTATGCAACGAGATTGTCGGTTCTTAGTGTGTTCAGAACGCGTGGAAAAGTATAGCGGATCGTTTGTCTTCAAATTTTTGTCTGACAAAATGGTATACACCAAAATTCTTGCTTTCTCAAAGTGTAACTGCCAATCTCGACCTTTAAGCTAGCAAGATCTCTTAAGGTGTGACCCTCCTCATGTACATCTTGTACTTGACAACTAAATTACAATAGTACAGTTTAACTCTTTCCGTACCGCGCCCATTGGGCATCGTTATCGCTCTATTGATTGTTTTAAACGCCGCTTTCGAGACCCTCCGCGCTGCTCACGGACATACTGCGCTATCGGACGTGAAAGAGAAGAAACTATATTTTTCTCTTCTAAGCAGTTCGCTTTTCCCCGCCAGGCGGTGATTTTTAAACGCGCTCCGAAGTTTCGCGATCGTCAAAGCAGATTATGCCAGCCGTGAACGATAGCGGAAGGCTACGTGCATGCGGATGCGAAACCCGGACCCAGCCATGCGGGAAGCCGAGTACGAGCGACGCCAAACCCGTGCTTCGACTGGGGTTGCCAATGCTCACTTCGAACATGAGTTCCTTTCGCTGGAGTTTGGCCATTCCTGTTGAGTGTGCCATCGGCTGTGGTTCAACTCCAACCTCTCTATACGCTCAACTCGGTTCGGTCCGTCGAGAAACGTGGACAAGGCTTGTGTGTACTGCGAGACATCTTCTCCAATCGACAGGAATTGCCAAACTCCAGCGAGAGGAACTCACTTTCGAAGCGAGAAGCCGAGTTACAACCTAGCATCAGACATAATAAGCCCCTCCGATCGTCCAGCTTCGATGTTTCAAGCCTTGCGCGGCCGAGTGCAAGCTTAAGCCTTTTTGTTGTTGAATTTATCGTGAATAAATTTGATTCGCTGTCTGTGTACAATTTCTGCAGGGTTTTTTTTAACTACAGGTATCAGACTCTCTCGGTTAGTGCTCGCCAAGAGACTAGTATCATTCACATGTACCTCGTAAGCGAGCATGTCACCGATTGAGATGATAGTGCTGTTGCGCTTCACTAACGTGAGAAGTCACAAATGATGAATCGAGCAGAATGATTTGGGAAACCCTGAATGTCGCTATTAAAATTTATGTGGTCTGGGTACCTATTGCGGAAGATTATTTCAGATTAGACCGAATGTTAGACAAGTTAGCTTGCGCAGATGAGAGGGGCATGTTTCAGATTGCATTTTACTAGTCTGAATGAGCGGTTAGTAGAAGGTACTTACTGATATGGTGATATATTGTTTTACTTATATGTAGTGGTGAGCGAATATTAGAAACTTTCGAATAAAGAATCAATTAGTGCCCTATTTGATTCGGTCTTCAAATCAAACAGTCACTATTAGTAAATGCGAGTATTTCTAGAATACTTTTCGAATATTTCACAACATCAACTGCGCCCAGAAAAAAAAAAACATAACATCGCAGAAAAATTACGGTAAATTTTCACCCGCGTGGGCATATTATAGACATAAAACATCAGAATTTGTGCAGTGGAGCGGGCTACGTCTCTTAAGTAGCCATACTTTAAAGGCTGTACAGCGATCATTCGCACTCTGAAGAGCCCTGTGCCTGCGAAGAAACAACTTGTTTGCTCCTAGTGCTTCATTTGTGCTTTTAATATACAATGCATCATAACCTACCATGTAATGACAGAACGTTGTTTAATTTAGGAACACTGGGATGGGAAAATTATTTTATATTACCTAATTGTACTAACGCCTGTTCATTCTATGAGAACGACTCGAAAATTTTTCGACATTAGATTCGATTTCATTTGTGTATGGCGCCATTCCATTCGTATTTGATTAGTTCTCAAAAATCCCTATTCACACACCCCTACTTATGTGCTGGTTTTACATGTTAGTTAGAACATGGTAGTTAAGGCAGTTTTAATGGCATACATTAAAACTGCCTTAACTCCCATGTTCTAACTAACATGTAAAATCAGCATATAAGCAGGGGTGTGTGAACTACCCCAGAAACCAATGACTCCCAACAACAAACCAATAAAGACGCACTCATCACATTCCATGAAATTTGCACACATTACAAACACCACCTCTCTCTGTGTCGAGCACGCGCCAGAGAGAAATATTGTGGCGCCAACTACAAACTCGCACTTTTCTTACCCCACGCACTTTGCACTTATTCTTTCCCGACACATACCCGACACCCAAGTGTCGCTTCTGCCCTGTCCAAACAGCAGATCTCTCCCATGTAATGTGGTAATGCCCCATCAAATATCCCCCCCCCCCCCCCGCAACCCCAAACCATTAATTAGTAGCGAGGAGCTGTGGGAGACTGCCCTGCGCAGCTCCGATCCCACCCTGCAGGACCGAGTCCTGAGGTGGGCTGAGGAGGTAGCGGAGGCCTACCACGACTGGTAGGCGGACGTCTGGCAGCAGAAGGTGCTAAGACGGGTGCACACAGGCCTCCCTCTCTCCCCCCGGCCCCTCCCCTTTCTTAAAAAGGGAAATAAAGTTCATTCATTCATTCAATGGCATACATCAGCCTGTGCCGACAAGCATAGTTCGTAAAATACATATCTTGACATTTACACAGATTGAGCGACACCAATTATGTAGATTGGTTTGCTTTAGGGTACATACGGCAATTTACAGATTGGAGTTGTGGAGTTCTGAAGGAATATCTGCTCAGGAAAATTTTTGAGGTCGGCACCAGCTTTGCGATTCGCCTTGGCTGCAGGAGGACATGGGTTTGAAACCACGCTGCCCCCAGTAACCCATCACTTACCCAAATGGCCAGAGCCATCCGCCGGCCGTACGCACCGGTTTCTTTACGGGTTTAACTGGCCTTGTGAAGGAGCCCGCGCCATGAAAATCCCACGGAACCCTTTTCCTGGGTAAATTTTTCTAATGCATTCTCCCGAACATTAGATTTGATGCATGTCTAAGTGCTCTAGATGCATTACTTAAATATATTTTCATTAGCCGCAAGATTCAAGACGCTACGTAAAAGCAGTACAACCTATAAAAATATTTCCAGGTTGTATGCTTTGTGATTTCACGGGCTTCAATTTATCAATTGCGATGTCTTAGAGTGATGGGCCAGTTTTTTTTTTCATTTTAAATTTACTTATTAGCTATATATTTACTGGTATTTCTGAGTAATATAATCTCCGCCTCGTGGAATATACTTTTGAACTTAGACTTGTCCCATCTGCCCCAGGCGATTGGAGATACTTATCGCATTATCCTCGTGTTTTCAAAAGAAACTTAGGCTGTTAGCTTTTCCTGCCATTTCCATTTCTTCCTCTGCGTTATTGTCGTTAGTGTGGGTTTTATACGAGATTTCACCCGCCGTGGTATCGTAGTGGCTTTGGCCTTGCGCTGCTAAGTTTGAGAACGCTGGATTGAATCCCGGTCGTCGCGACGAAATTTTGATGGGGGCGAAATGCAACATCGCCCGAGTACCGTGCATTGGGTGCACGTTAAAGAAACTCAGATGATCTAAATATCGGAGTTCCCCACTACGGTGCGCCTCATAATCTTGTCTTGGTTTCGTTAGGTAACGCCCCAGAATTTAATTTGAATTTATACTATGTCAGGGGTTAGGCGCTGTAAAGGTGAAGAACACCTAAGTACATCGCTCGTACTCTAAAGCAAGGGCGTATTTCTCGCAGGTACAACATGTGGCATCCAAACAGCGGGGAGCTTCACATTCTTCAGCGAGTGGTCAATGATTCAACGAGGTTGCTCTGGCGTCGGGTCGGACCACAGGGCAAGGAATGGCACCTTGGGAAGGTGCAGCTACACAGCTACGAGTCCCACCAGGTATGAACTTCAGGCCGTGCCGTTCGCCAGTGGAGGCGGCGGCGGTGTCACGCTGAGAAGTGGGCCGATCCTGGTGATAGTGCAGAAAGGTCCAAGCTCAATGGCACATACCAGGGACAAAAAAGAGAGGAGAGAGAAATAGAGAGAGAGAGTGAGAGAGAGAAAGGAGAAAGAAAGAGAGGGAGTGACAAAGAAATGAGAGAGGGAAAGGAAGCTAGAGAGAAAGAGAGAGAGAGAAATAAATAGAGAGAGAGAAAGCTAGATAGGTAGAGAGAGAAATAGGGAGAGAGGAAGTCACCACGAAAGTCAGAGAAAGAAAGAGAGAGGGAGACATTGAGAGAGAGAGAGAGAGAAGGAAGGATAAATAGAGAGAGAGAAAGAGAAAGTCTCCACGAAGGTCAGAGAACGAAAGAAAGAGAAAGAGAGAGAGAGAGAATGGAAGAAAAAGATAAATAAAGAGAGAAAGAGAAAGAAAGAGCGAGCAAAAGAGAGGGAGAGAAAGAAAGACAGAAAGAAAGAGAGCGAGAAAGAAAGACAATCACCATGAAGCTTAGGTCAGATACACACACGACAAGCTTCGCTTACCCCCATTTTCTCGACAAGGGAAGGGCTGATGATTTTTTTTTTCAAATAGTATATTATGCAGTAGATCATTCAGAATAAACTGAAGCTCCGAATGACTGTTAACAGAGAAGATGCGAGAACGAGGGATTCAACTGGTGAAGACCAGCAGTTAGTGAGTTTAAATATCGCGGCGTCAAGATAGGTTCCTACTCGGATAATTGAAAATGATGTTTAATAAAGAAGTATGAAATTTTAGCAGCGAAGCTGTTTAAGCCCGCCCTAAAAAGTGCGCGTTTCACGAAATTATCATCATAAGCCTTGGCTCGAGCGTCGTCGTCTTCCTCCGCAGCTGGCTCATTGGCGCCCCTCGGTTAGCGCTAGTACTCGTGCTCGGCACGCGCTCGAGCCAATGCTCCCGCGTTCGTCGTCAGCGTGCTCTGGCTGCGTGGTCGCTAATCATTCCAGCGTGCAATTTCACTTCTCTTCTGTCGTCATAATGGGGAGGCAAAGCTTGTACTAGGCCGCGCAAAGCTCGAGTCATAACGAAGCTGGCCGATCGATTGCGTCTCCTGGTAGTAGCTAGGTTGAACTTGGCTATGTCGAGGTTGCACTTGCTTGTATCTAGGTTGAACTTGGTAGTAGCTAGGTTTGGCCTTGGCTGTGCCTGAGTTGAGTTAGGTTATGCCAGGTATCTCTTAGGTTATGACGTAATCGATGGGCCAGCTTCACTGTGTCTCGAGCTTTGCGCAGCCTTGTGCAAGCTTTGCCGTTGTTTTGTGGCTTGCATATTTTGAAAATGCATATTGGCTCTTGAGGTAAAGGATCTGGTTAGTCCACTGTTTGTTGCTGTTGGTATCCTCACGGACCGAGTCATTGACCGACGATCTATCACGAGGAGCAGAGGTTCTTCGGCTTGGGCATAATTGTACCAAAATTGTTCTGTATAAAGAAGCGAAATTGTGGGGTTTTACATCTTGAAGCAGCATGGTGGGCTAATGGGATGCCGTAGCGGGGGAGAGGTATACGGATGAATTATTTCGACTATTGAGTTGTTTTTAATGTGCACGTAAGGAGAGGCGTTGGGCAACTGCAGCCGAAACTTCATGCTGAGTTGAACAGTTGGCTCACTGGTTCGGAAGATATGGCATTGATTCTCAAGGATGAACAGAGTGCCTAGCACGTGTTCCTCAGGATGTGGTGCCAGGAGTGAGCGTATTTGAGTACATGGCAGGTTGTTGAATGGCTATGGCGTTCGGCTGTGTAGCGCATGTTTCATTCTAAGCCCTCACATTCGCTTTCCGATGCGAAGGGTACGCAAAGAACCGCGACTGCCTCGGATAATAGGCGCATTATAGCAACTGATGTAGTTAGTGTTACAACTGCAGAAAAATCCTCTTTTATAATAGTTCACGCAATTTCTTTAAATCGCCTGTGGCACACAGCACGGTTGGATTACTGTAATAGGAGGACATGATTTGCTTAATAAATCGAAATACATACTTAAATTATCACCAAATTCTTGCTAAACGTTCCTAAAGTAATTCCTGTACGACAAATGTTGCAATTTACAAAATGTTGTTAGTGAGTTCCCATAGCATATTCACTTGGAACGTATTCTAGCGGTTTCCCCAGTTTTTAGATTTGCGCTCCCCAAATATGGGGCGAAACACATCGGCGTTATGCTTATTTTTGCGCGAAAATGCATAATAACATGTTTCGCTCTGAAAAAAAGCTGAACATGCCAATTTCTGGACGTTCGATGACACTTTTCTTAAAACTGGTACCTGGTAAACTGTTACACGTTGGTTGAAAGTGGATGTGCGTTAAAAATTGGTTTCCTTTTCTAAACGGCAATATTTGATATGAAATAAATAATTAGGAAGTGAAGGAGTGAAGTTTTGTCAATTCTTCAATTATGCGTTCTGACTTCTTGTGCAAATAATTCCTGCCAGTAGGAACAATCTAGTTGAAAGAGTAGATCTGCGCTTGTGCTGGAGGTGAGTTTTAAAAATTCTCTTTATAATAAAAGACCTGTTATAACATGCAAATCTTTGTGTAATTATCAACCTTAGAGAGCAGGTTATAACCAGAATCGGGTTTTGTAATGTAAGGACATTTTACCGGAAATAGCAATTACAGAGCGGTGAACTCAGCCACAGGGCAGCCTAGCTCCGCAGGAGAATTAACGCTTTATTTTCAGTAGGCACGGGCATATTAGTTGAGCAAGACGCAACTCAGCACAGTAAAGGTCCAACAGGACAGTAGTGCCGTTAAATTATGAGGTTTTACGTGCCAAAACCACCATCTCATTATGAGGCACGCCGTAGTGGGGTCCTCCGGATTAATTTCGACCACCTGGGGCTGTTAAAGTGCACATAAAACGAAGTACACAGGTGTTTTCTGCATTTCGCATCCATGCCCGGGATTCGATCCCACGACCTCGTGCTCAGCAGCCCCACACCATAACCACTCAGCAATCACGGCGTATAGTAGTGCAGTTACAGGAACAAATTTATCTTAGAAGTGACATTTTATGGTTCGACCGGTTAGGGCCATACGCGATGATATGTGAAGACTGTGATAACGTAATTGCATCTGTGATCCTTAAGTGCAGCGCATTGGGCTCCTTTTGCTACGTTTTAGCGCTGCTGGGCAAGGTTCTTACGGACTCTTACGGACTATTACGCTATGTATAGGCGCCGCTGCCCAAGCGTATGTTGCAATAACGGATTGCCCATCAAGCAATGTGAAAGTCTTATTCATGGCTTAAGTATATGTCATGAATTGAAATTGATGTTGACTCTTTATGGTGGTTGGGTACCACCTTAGTACAAGAGACAGGACGAATACAGATTTGGATTGAAATAATATTCGTTAAGGATTCTCCGTCGTATTACATTCGGGATTGCTTTGGACTTGCGCAAATGCAGTTATCCGTGGTCTTCCACAACAGCGTCGCGCATTGTAAATGCCACCTATTGCTATTATTATTATTGTTATTTTATTAGCAACAATATCACTTTTATTATTATTATTATTATCATTGTTCTAATTTATTCTTATTATCCTGGAACAGCAGGGTTAACACATCAATTTGTCCCAGATATTTAGTTTCTTTTTTTTTTTTTTTGAAACCGCCCACTGCAGGTAACATTACGGAAACTGCGCTGTATGGAAGAAAAAATTTTGAAACTTCCGCAGTAGCCCGCTAGATAAAAGAGCTGTGTCTCCCTTCAATGTATTATAATTAATTACAGGTCCAAGCCCTCCCAATTTTGTGGTTTATGACACATTAGAAACGTCCTGTATTTCAGCTTGTCTTCTCATGCTATTGTCTAAATATGACGGAAGAACTCAAGCAAATAACACAATGATTGCACCCGTGAGTAAGAAAAAAATCCCTGCGTTTATCTGTTTGCTTCCATAGCCGCAGGATTTAGTGACAAGTAATGGGTGTTCAAAACACGCGAATAACTTCAAAGCTTCTCCACTGGAAACGCGTTTTTGCTCGCCTTTCTTTCGTCGTATTGCTTCTTAAGTGATGCTTTTACGCTTGCACCTGAACTGTAACCTGAATATAGTAGACGTTTGTCCACGATATAAAAGAGGAGGGCGTTTCTCAGCGTGTAAAGTGGCTTTGCTGGCTGTTAAGGTTAGCTGACCTAGAAGATTTAGTAAAGTGTTAAGATACAGTCCTATAAGGTTCATTTGCCTTCGACGGCTATTATTTCACTACTGGTTTTGTACTATTTCTTCTTTTATCTAGCTGGTCATCGAAGCTGTCCTGAAACCCAACATCCCTGGCATAATAGCCATCGACCTTTTCACACTCAAGGATGGTCCATGTGACACTGGCAAAGGTTTGTGGTTTCATCATGAATTTCAAGAAGCTCCTAAGTTCTATTACTGTATTTAGTGTGGATATTATCAAAACGTCATGTCGTCTTTTGTTTATTAAGGTAAATGAGGCTTGCAAATAATACCATATTTTCGAGGATGCTAGGCTACAGCAACTTAAAGCCACCATTATTGCTTCTTTACGTAATATGTAGACGACCGGGCAACATGCACAGTTAATTTAGTCCGAATAAGTGCTAAGCGGAATTATTGAATGGTATTACATAAAGAGGGTGGGTATACATTAAAATATTTTTCGTTAATATAATAAAAGCCGTAATACCAATAGAACGCAAGCAAAATAAAGGTTGCACGTGCCCCAGGAAAATATGAGGGAATAGGGACCTTAATATACAAATGATGTTATTATTGACAGAAAGTTATTAGCACAAACAAAATAAACGCAAATATCAACTAATTATTGAGTCTTCAAAGAAGAAAAACTAAGTATTTTATGGTATGTCGACGCAACAGTTCTTGCATATTAGTCGTGCAACAGTCTTGCATATGATTCAGTACCCACCTGTAATGGTAGATTATTCTCATCAATCGTGGTTCGTGGCGTAATTGGCCAAACGAATGACGATGTGCGACGTACGATTCGTCTGATATTGCATTATTGATCACGGGAGGACAAATAGCTGAGGGTGGTTGGCAAATATATTTTCTCAGAGACGCGCAGGATTCTCAATTTCATGGAACTGCGAGAGGACTGCCGAGTTTCAAATAATATTTTCAACTTGGCGAATTGTTTTGAATATGTTACCCCGAGTCACGCTAATACTCTTCAAAAAAAAGGAAACCGAGAGCATAATATTGGAAGGGTTGAATGTTGTTAATACGCATGCATGGTGAAGAACAACGTTGGCTACCATAAGGCAGTAAAATATGCAATGTTGAAGTGAATAACTGCAATTGATGTATGCAAGTTTAAGTGTTTATGTTGGTGCCTGCATTATGTGTACCGTAACCGTAGTGTCGCAATCTCTGAGCTACTCCCCCCTCCCCCCCCCCCTGTTTCGTTTAATTTCACGCAATTTGGGCCCTACCAGGTCAAGCCCAATGCAACATCGTTATAGTTGACGAAAACACAAACGTGCATCGTAATACAACATAAATCGACGACCGTTCCTCCAGTGGACCTTCATTCATCAAATAAACAGGAATATTAAAACAGGCACAGAAATAAGCAAAGAGTGGAATATAGATGTATATTGTCACGCAGTAGTTTATTATAGCATTACCTTACTTGACCGCTTACGAATGCCAGTCCTCCATATATTGGGGAGCAGTCTGCCTTATTGTGTCATTCTTTTATTATTGCGATAGCAATTATATCGACACCCAAGCGAATGTTGCGCGCATGCGCAGATGCACGTCTATTACATGGGCGAGATTATGTTTGTTCCCGCAAGGGAAGTGAGCGCCGCAGGAGGATGGCGCCTGGTGGGAGAGAATAGAATCGCACCCTTTCCGTTTGAGGTTCCACGCCGCGGTGCTCGCTGTGCATGTTCGCTGCGTCTCTTCTTTTCATGTGTAGCAATAAGCGCATTCCTGTGGCACACAGGTGTTGCACCGTGGGATCAATGTAGCATCCGCGACCGCGTTTTTCGCCCTTTCCGCTTGCGCTTCTAGATAGGCTTTTTGACATCACGCTACTTGGACCTAAATTTCCTTTTCTAAGCCCGGCGTGCGGAAAGCGGTCAACACCCAATCACCGCGGTTTCTTAGGGAGCATCCCAATTAGATTACATGGAAGTCGGTCGAGGTAGCATGACGTCACAGATCGAAGTGCACCAGCCTTGTGCTTTCTACAAGGCATTGGCCAAGCGTGTCAATGCGTTCGCTTGCCCGCGAGCTCATAACTCGAAGGACCGCTTGCGGAGTTCAATTGGACCTTAATGCTTTTGCACTGCAATGTGCCAGCTAGCCCAAGAAGGTTTTTTAATACATAGTGTTTTTCCGTACCACCCTGCTTCAGTAGACAAGGGGTGATACAGCTTAGCACGAGGTAACGGGTGCTAATGCTACTACGGCGGCCACTTTTCATTGAAGGGAATTGCAAAAGCTCTGACGTGTTCCATATCCTACCATTATAGCACTGGGATATCCTCTTGAGACCCAAACCTAGCTATGGGACATGATTGTTCTTCAAGCCGGTTTTTATGTCTATTGGTATGTTACGCATATGAAAAACATTTTTTAATTTAAATACATGGAGAGATGTCAAAACTGCATATTCATGTACGGGGAAGAGTAGGCATCTCCTTTGCGTTTGCTATAATAAAGACTGTATTTCATTGCCTAAACGCAGAGATGAAGATTGAACTACATGTAGTACACCACCATGGTGCTGCTGCATCCGGGATATTCACGCAACATTAAAGAATTCGAAACACACTTCAAGAATGGTTTCAGCCGTCTGTGACACACCGAGGTCTAGATCAACTTAGTGTCAAAATTTCTCGAAAGCAGATGGCAAGAATATGAGCAAACCCCTTCTGTACAGTTCTATATGCACTCGACTTCATTTCACGAATGAATATTTCTTTAATAGCTGTTGAGTGAATATGGGAAAAAAATCACAGCATATCCACGGGGTGAAATGATGATGAGTGGGGCGAAGCTCCGGAGGGAATCATAGGATCTCCGCTTAAGGGGACGCTAGCACAAACGCGTTAGAAACGTGCAGTACTCTCTAGTAAGGGGGAGCGGCCACAGCCTCTTACGCAGCCGTTTACACATGCCGGAACGTGCACCGCGTTTGCCGACGCCATCAGATGACGGCTGAGAGAGGTATTCATAAACGCTCCTCCGTATTCATAAACGCTCCTCGACTTGAACTTGACTTGCCACCGCCTTGGCAGCGCGTTCGAAACGCGTGAAGGTAAGGCGGAGAGGCCACAGCGTCTTAACCAGCTTATTAAGACGGGCCGTTAAACGCGCTAGC